>NC_025999.2:6456999-6641999 GCF_000442705.2 Elaeis guineensis
ATACAATAGTTATAGATGGTCAAGTTTATATCTTTGATTAGATCAAATGGATCTTGATTGTGGCTCGATGGTTGAATCCGAATCACTAAGTTAGTCAAATCAAAATTAATTAACCAATTGGTATATAAGATAAGTTTGGTATTTCGACTGGTAGTTTTTAATTAGAAGAGGTTTACCTGACCATTTCGATGACATCTATGGCAAGCTTAGCAGACCTTCCCACCGATCTCACTTACCTAGCCAATTTAATAAATTATGTCTTGATTAGACCGCTAAGTGATTCGAGTTGATCCATGTCATTAAGGTTGATCAATGTAACTAATCTAGGTGCCAGTTCAACCAGTATAACTCTAATCCAATTCAATGACTTGATGAAGTCAGTTGGAGGATTGTGGTTTACTGATTGATCTCTTCTCTTCTCTTAACTCATAAATTAAATATTTTAAATTATTATATCTCTAAAATGAGCTAGTTATGAGGATAACTAGATCATAGCTTCTCATTAAGTTGGATGATAATGGATCCATTAGTATGATGATCATTGAAGGCTCAAAGGCCTGATGTTCATCTGTTATTGAAATTATCATTCATAATATGATGACTTAGTTGAGTCTCTCTGTCAAGTGGTCAGGTTAGCCAGCCAAAGTTGGTTCTGATTATTTGGTAGTTAGATTTGTAAGTATGATCATATTAATAATTGGACCTAATCAGAGCTTGCAGAGAAGATCCAAATCAACTGAAAAGTTATCTGGGACTAAATCAATTATTAAAAATTATTTGATAAAATAATTAATTAAAAATCTACCCATAGATTTATATAGGTGAGCTGGCCAAAGTCAAGCTCGTGTGTAGTCTGTGTGGATTCTAGTACCCGCTAAAGAATTAGAATACTTTTTTGGATTAAAAATAGAGGCTACCAATTCGACTAAAATAGTGAGAGAACTTTAAGACTAAAGTCCAAGTCTTTAAGTTTAATCAATTCATAAACATAGAGGTCTTGAGTTTTTCTTTTCAATTATGGCTAGATATCTGTTGCTCTATTCACTGTTTGATAGTAACTTATTTATAGGACCCAACTTAGATAGCTGATATCAAAAGTTGTAAATAGTTTTAGAGCACGAATGAATCCTATATATGATTACGAATCTAGCACCTGATGTTCTCACGTCCAACACATATGATGCGATCAAAGGTACTTATCAGAAGTGGCCAAATGATCAAATCACCATGTGGTGTTATTGAGAGCAGCGAAGAATATGAATTTAGTTATAAATTTAATGATGCTTAGTGGGAGAAAATCTTTTAAATATTGAAGGAGTTCTTTTTGTACCTCTGAAGATGTATCTTCAGTGGGACAATAATTCTTTGAGAAAGAAAAAGAAAAGAAGATGCAAATGAGTTGTGCTTAGGCTAATAAGTCCGAACTGATAAAAGAGTCTAAGATTAACCTAGTCTAGCAGAGTTTCTTGATCCAAATAGATTAAGAAAGAAAAATCATCAAAAGATTGCTGGACAAGGTATTTATATAATAACATCTTATAATTTCTCTATCTATGACACTACCACCTCGGTATTGGATATCAAAAATCCATACAAATTGTTGCAACGACTTCAGATTAGTAGAAAGATTAAAAACAGCAAGAGGTTCCTGAACGTTGGAGATGGAAGTCATGTTCTAATTTTGATTTTAAGAATCATCGAGCTTATTTTCAATTCTACCAATATCATTTTAGTAATTGTCACTATTATCTAATGATTTTTGTGATATCATTATAAATAATGTCAAAGTCATGTGGACAACTGAGAAATGGCATTTACGAATAATCACAGCCTGTTAGTGTATAGTATACAACAATCAAACTTCTAAAGTAGATTATGTCCTAGAAGCCTACCTTTGAGAGTTTAAGCTCGATCATTTAACAAGAATAGGATTAACAGGAGATATTTCTCGAAGTCAATGATTCTGAATCATTGTCAACCTATCAATCTTATCTCTTTAGTAAGATAATCGAATCATATTTTGCTAGAAAAGATGAACGAGCCATTGATGTTCTGAATCTAATACATACTGATGTATTGGATCTACAAACAGATTTGCCATAAATTTGAATTATTTAAAATATTCAAATGATTTTATAATAAGGTAAAGAAATAAATTAAGAAGAGCATTGAAACTCTTTGGTCAGGCCAAAGAAGAGAATATTTTTCTGATGAGTTTTTGACATATCTAGAAGAGACTAGGATTCTCTCTTATTGGAATCGACTTTGTTAGACATAGTTCGATCCATAATAGAGTTTACAAGTCTGCCAGTCTTCTCTTAAGATTATGCTCTTAAGACTATTTATCATATTCCGAACTGAATTTCAAATTAATCAGTCGTAGAGACTCCATATGAGATATGGACTAGGCGTAAGCCAATACTTTCTTACCTTAGGGTTTGGGAATGTTTAGTTTATATCGAATATTTACAGACCGATTAGCTTGGATCCCAGTCCTATGTGTATTATTTTGTAGGATAACCTTAAAGAATCTAGGGGATATTACTTCTACCTTGCTAAAGAATAAAAGTTGTTCGATATTTCTTTTAGAAAAGAAGTACCTTGATGAGGTACTGATGCCTTTAATATAGAACTTATGAAGTTCGACAGATAAAAGAATCAACACAATCTAGTGAACTCATAGAACCAGATTTAATTAGATCAAACTTGAAATCTGTTGTAGAGGCACCATTAAGGAGATCCAGTAGAGTACTGTGTCCGTCAGATAGATACTTTAGTATCTAGGTCCGAGATGTGATTCTGTTGAACTCGATGAGAACAACAAAGATCTGATCGCCTACATGGATACCATGCAGAGATTTGACTCTGATTAATGGCTTGGAGCCATAAAATTCAAAATTGAGTTCATGAAGGTCAACGGTGTATGGACACTCGTTGATCCACTCGAAGGGATAAAATTCATAAGGTGTAAGTGAATCTTCAATAGGATTAGAGAGCACAAACGAGAAGATGGAGATCTACAAAGCTTGTCTGATTGCCTAAAGATATTATCAACATTATGGTATTGACCATAACGAGATATTTTCGCCTGTGGCAATGCTAAATATTTCAGAGTTAGAATATATATTTTTATAAGTGATCAAAATATATGGTTTTGTTGAGAACAAAGAAAATTCCTGTAAATACAAATGTATTAATAGTTCTGTAAGTTTATTTCTTATTTTGTACGTAAATAAAATTCTCTTAATCGAGAATAACATTCCTTACATTACAGGGAATAAAGATTTTGCTATTATAATTATTTTTTATAAAGGACTTTGAAAAAGCATCTCTCATCTTAGAGATGAAGATCTATAAAGATAGATCTAAGAGGTTACTTGAATTTTTTTAGTCCAACATACATAGGGTATTTATGTATAGAATTTATTCTATTATGTACACCATATATGAGATCAGATATGGTATACTCGCTAGGATAGTGAGTGGATACCTGCAAGATCCAAGTTAGAATCACTAGTAAGACATCCTTAGGTATTTGAAAAATACTAAGGATCGGTGACTCAGTTATGGAGAATCTGACTTAAAACTTGTAGAGTATGACTCTAGTTTCTAATTAGACATAATAATAGCAAGAACATATCAGTATAAATCTTTACCCTAAATAATAGAGCAATCTGCTGGAATGGTTCCAAGCAAAGCAATATAGCTAAATTCAAATTGCAAGGCAGAATGCATTGCAGCATTCGATGCTTGCAAGAAAGTTAGGTGATTGTATAGGTTCACTGGCAAGCTAGAAGTGGCACCCTCCGATGATGGTCCTGCTGTATTATACAGTATCGGAGCCATAGCGTATGCCAAAGAGCTGAAGTCTCATTAGCTTACCAAGCATTTTGCATCGCTACCACCTTATTCGAAAAATCTGTTAAGATGACGTCAATCTTTAGAAGATAGACGAAAAGGAGAATGTGATCAACCCATTTATTAAAGCCTCGGTATTTAGGAGTTCTGAGATGATAAATCGAAGATGAGTATATGATACTATACTGATTGGCTTTAATCCAAGTAGAAGTTGTTGGAAAATATATCCTAAAGCCAATCGTTTGACGATTGTGCTAATTATAAATATATATGAATTGATAAATAATAAAAATTATTTGACCTTATTCATCACAAGATTACATCTTCTAATGAATTTTTATGTTGTGATGAAGTCCTTAGGATTACTTTGATCGATGAAAGAGAATTTATTGCATAATCCTTAAATTGGTTCGCGACCAAATGATACGCTATTATTAGGATGATAGCGATATCAAGTATAGATCATTATATGCCATATGCGTTGGTTGTCCTTGTAACAAATAGTATGGAGACACTGATATGTCATGCAGATGAGATGTAGGAGTACATCATCATGGAACGTGACTAAGTGTGGAGCACTCTGCTATCAAGAGTAGCTCACGAAGGGTATGGGTATAAGTGTCCCTCTGATCTGAGATCACCACGGTGACTTACAAACAACTCACTGTACTTTGATGCTGGACTATCTGAGTTTATAATTCAGTGATGAAAAATTTTTGGATGCAGTCAAGTACTTGTCAAGTCAGTGCGTGAGTCAAGATGGGATTGATCCCTCCAAATTAGTAGGAGTTAATGTATCAATGTATTTCAATTTAACAAAATCTGAGCTCGAGTAATCCATGTGATGGATTTGAAAAAGATTGAAGTACAATATGGATGACTTATTTAGGATTGACAGTTAAATTCTAGATCATCCTTGAGCATTAAAGTCAAAGGAATGAATTATACGATAACCATATGCCAATGGATTCTTGAATATTACTTCACCTTCATTCGACCTATCCAGACGTCGGGTCACCATTGCTAGATGGTTACATCGACTTGTTCAGAAAGTTATTTCTGTGCTACCGGCTTAGATTCAAACCTATGAGGTCACACTCAAAAGAAGTTTCTGACTGATCATATGGCTGATCAATGATTGAGAATCGTTCAAGAACTTAATCGTCAATTCGATTGATGGTTAATCTTATGTAAAAGTTATAATAAATTAATTCATCAAGTATTAGTGAATTAATAAAAGATTAATTAGCAATTAGATTACTGATTAGCTCAATTTGATTGAGCAAAAAAGATTAAATAAAATCTAATTGAATTAGATTCAATTAGATTTGATCCGATTAGGTTATGAGATAACTTAATCGTTAAGGAAGAATTATCCCTGATTTGATCAGGACTTTGGTTCCATCAATTTTTAATTTGATTGAGATTTGATTAAAAATTTATGAATCTAATTAGATTGGATTTCATAAATTTTATTTGGGCTAAACCAGATGTGATTTGGTTTGGATTCAAATAAGAAAATTAAGAGTCCTCATCGGAATAGGACTCTTCTGCCATGTGCCTCCCACTTTGATTCTATATTTCCTTATGCACAAATAATTTTTGTATGAGATTTTTTTCATGCCAAAGAGATCTTTCACTTTTCTATCTCACATCCAAATTTGGATAGGATCAAGTTTTAAATGGTATGTTCAAATCTGATTTGAAATAGGATACCATATAGATAATATTTGACATTATCTCTAAGACTTTGCCGCCAACTTATTATTTTCTTCTTATATGTGTGACATTTTGAGGAGATTTTTTGTGAAAAATCAGTTGGAGAACTAATTTATCATAAAAAAATATGGAAAGGGGTGTCTCATATTTTTTTTGATATATTTTAGTATGAATTTTTGAATAGGGACGATAACACATCAAAAGTCCATGATCTCTAAGACTCTTCACCCCATCTCTTTACACATTGAAATAAAAGGAGTTTTATTTCATTCTTGTATGTGTAAGAGACATGAGAGAGAGGCCTTCATGTGGAGAGGGGTCTTGGGCATGGTTTCATGGTGTGAAAGAATAGGAAAGTCCTCTTCTCTTGGGGTGTATGCAAAAATTAGGTTTCTAGGGTTTTGGTCCTCAGGGTTTGGGAAGAGAGAAAAAATAAGAGAAAAATTATTTTTCTCTCCATCTTTCTTTCACCTCTTCATCTCCTCCAGAAGTCCATCTTCAACCTCTGAAATGGTTCTAAAGATTTAAAGAAGTGATTCAGATCTGCCAAGAAGAAGGTCTTCATGCCAGCTAGCACTCCCAAGAAGACCGATCAGATCGGGGCTTCGAGTAGATTTTTCGTAGAGACCAGATGTGTGTGCGGCTGTGAGCAATCAGCAAGAATCTCCTTTACCATATCTCTCAGCAGTGATAATTATCAACTCATGTAAAGGTATCGAGTTTTGAACTCAGATTAGAAGTAGATATGATCTACTGCTCACATGCATACATGCTAATTTTATCTTAAATATTTTTCAGATTTTATATGCAATATATCATGTCATAGATCCTAAAGTAGGTTGATTTGATGATTAAATCATATGTATATTAGATTAATTTGATTAATCTAACTATCTTCCACTGTAATTTATTTGAAAAAATTTTGAAATACATACATAAAATTACTTATATTTTCCAACGAATTTAACATAAGACAGAATCAAAAAGCTCATAGATTATTTTTAAAAAAATTAAATTTCTCTTTTTCTCTGTTTTCCAGCAGAATGACTGCTACAATTTCTCATTTGACTGGAAGAGAGTTGAGCAGAATAATAATTTATTCTTGAATTAGAACATTGATCCCATCATATCCAAAAAAATTTATTAAATTATTTAATATTTTTAGATTCATTTGTATAGTTTATTTGAAATTCATCTTATAATTTTTGAATTCTTTATAAATTGGCTGCAAACATCATCCATTTTATACTACATTTACATAAGAAAAATATTTTTAAAAAAATATGCATGGTGTATGTTTTGTATCATTATTATATATATTTAATCTAATGCATAAAAATATTCTTTTGATTTAAAAAAAAAATTGGTCTAAACATTTTTTTTTGTAAAAATATTTTGTGGCTCATAAATGTGCTGGTGCAAGCACGTCATGCAGACGCACAATGCCCGGATAGGTGTGCAGACATCACACGGACGCGCAGCATCCGGATATAGGAGCGCATGCTGCTTTGCCCGGGCCTATCATGCACGAGCGCATAGATAGGACTGGCAAAATATGATTTAATTCATCAATCCGATCCGTATTCGATTTGCTATAAATAAATTTAAATTTTAACTAAATAAATTTGGATCATAAATAGATCGATCCATTTAATCTATTTAATAATTGAATCGAATTTGAATTTTAAATATCTAACCCATTTGATTTGTTTAATATTCAAGTCAGATTGAATCAGATCTCTCATTTAAGCTATTTAACCCGTTTAATCTATTTTTGATCCATTTAATCCGATCTATTTAACATGTTTAATCTATTTAAAATTTATTTAACATGTTTAAAATCTGTTTAATCTGTTTCTGATCCATTTAACTAAATTTGTATAACATATTTAATCTGCTTAATCTATTTAATCTAATTTAATCTATTTAATAATCAGATTAAATGAAACAGATTAAATTATTTATTTAATAAATAGATTAAATTTAAATTTAAATTTTTAATTTATTTAATAAATAAATAAAATTTAAATTAATAATTTTTTATTTCAATCTATATTGATTCGATTTATTTATGTTTCGATCAGTCTCCTCCACGAGGCAGCCTAGAAACGCGCTGGACCGCAAGTGCGCAGTCACGATGCGATCTTCTTTTTTTTTTATACGGCGCACGCGCAGCTCAGTCACGATGCAACATTTATATATGTATATATATATATATATGGTGCGGTGTTTACGTGCAATCACGGGACCTCGTACAATCACGGGACCTCGTCAAGCCCTCTGTTTTTAAAGGTTAACAAGTCAACAATCAACCGTGAGGGAAACAAAACATGGTCAACAGTCAATGGTCGGACACGTGTGGTCTTAATCGTCTTCTTTCTTTGATAAATGATAAGATTTAAAAATAAAATTTACAAAGAGAAAAACTTTTAATATAAATCTAAAAAATATATATAACATGCTATTGAAAAACTTATTTTAAAAGCTTTCCAACGGTATCAATATTTAAATAAAATAATAATTATGTAAGGAAATATATCTAATCAAAAGTTCAATCTTTTTAACCTAAAAAATATTGTTTCTCCATTGTAAAGGGTGTTACCCGATGAGATTTTCCAAAATAAAATGACACATAGGAGAGCATAGTTCTACAAAATCTTGGCCTAACATAAAATATTAAAAAAAAGTATTAACTAGGCTTCAAGAATCCTAATATTGCAAAATAAGAGAAAAATAATACAATATCTAACCATAAGACTTCTGCAACAAACTATAAGTCAAATACGGATTACTGATTCAACCTTCAGGGCTCTGGTACTAATGTTAAAAAATACTTGATATCAATCAGATTTTGAAAGAGTTACCTTGGAAAATTCATAAAAATTGAAACACTTAGAATCTATAAGGTTGAATTACGTATTTTCTACTTCCGAAAGACTTTAGGTAATATGTTCAATTATAATGGAAAACACACAAAAAAATCCATAAGGTTGAATTATGTGCTTTAATTGCAAGAATAAGATGAAAAGAGAGTAATTAAAAATTTACAGATATTCTCTCTAGGGAGTCTTTTCACGTGAATTCTCTTTAAAATAAGAATTCTGACAATATAGGAGAGGGAGAAAGAAAAACTATCATATATTTTCTTCTCTCTTCTAACTAATCCCTCTAATATTTGAATTTAGATGATCTTGATCGGGCTAGCTAGCTCATCATGGAGCGCCCAACCAAATCCAAAACCCAACAAAAGGAGACAAGGTGCAGCTGCTACTTCATAAAGTTACCAAAGCAATTTGCCCAAAATGATAAATTGGGTCTTACAGAAAGCAGATAGAGGAGATGGAGCAAAGAATAGAAACAGGGCAAAGTAGAAAAGGATTTTACAGCACCTCCTTTAGCCGCGACATTAATCAAAAACCTAACGGTGTTAATCTCTAGTAAAGATTGCGGACTTTGCTTGAAATTTGAAATGATAAAACTGAAACCTGGCAAACTGGCGTCCCTACATACAGGATCGACCAATCAGAAGCTATTACAGAATTTTGTATGCCACCAAGATGACTGAAGACGCTTTGCCAAGGAAGATACTAGAATTACTTTTATGCAACAGCACCAGATAATCACAATAATCATCATCTGAGAGGTCTGTCTTGATGAGGGAGGACAAAAGGTCCTACACCAAGTTGAATAGCAGAAAGTAAGGTGAGCATGCAACGAGGGCATCTGAAGACAGTCACAGAAAGACTCCCATATCTTTGAAATGACTGGACAAGATATGAAAAGATGATTAGGGCCTCTCTGATATTAAGTATAGCAACAGGCCTATTATAGTCAAGGGCTTATGGCTTAGCACATTAGGTATTATCCACTTTGACCTACGGCCCATAGTCCGGGGGCTATATGGGTCGTTTTTGGGCCTTACGATTTTGTCCTTTAAAAGGTGCCTCATGTGGGAAGGATTTTTCCTCCTATATAAATTTGATTTTTCTTTAATTTCAATCAATATGGGACTAATGATATCTTTTCTTCTACACCATAATAGGGTCAGGTAATACCTCTTTAAGAAAGACAATTGTAAAGTGAAGATGTTGAGAAGGAAC
Organism: Elaeis guineensis; assembly: GCF_000442705.2. Classification (NCBI taxonomy): domain Eukaryota; kingdom Viridiplantae; phylum Streptophyta; class Magnoliopsida; order Arecales; family Arecaceae; genus Elaeis; species Elaeis guineensis. The sequence goes on from NC_025999.2 coordinate 6,466,677, forward strand.
CGTTTGATTCCAGACTTTAGACTACCTGTTCTGAATCAAAAGATAAGGAAACTCCCTAGAAGATATGAGAAGATTATGCTTTAATGCATGAATGGCTTCAGAAGACCTAGGCTAACATTGAGATTCCAAGATCTACTATTGTTAAAAAAGGATGCAACCATTCAATTTTTATTCCTGCATATCTAAAAAAAAAAGGTTAGGGAATAAAAGACTCATTTGATTTGTGGAAAGAACTTTTCTTTCATGGAATATTATTTTGGAGAAGTTGATTCATGAGAATATGATATCCGAATAAATGATTTTGGTTTATTTGATTGTCCATGAGAAAGTAGCTTATTCCAGAGTAGTTTATATTTGATCGAATATCTATTTTTTTGAAAAACTATATAAAATACTTATTATACCCTCAATAGATATAAAATTATTCCTTTTTGCTCCCATCCATTATATAAATATTAGCATAATACTTATATAAATATAATATAATATAATATTAGATCATAATAATTTATTATATTAATATAATATTAATATTTTAACATAACTTTTATTTATATAGATATTATTATAATACTAATATTCTTATTAATATTAATTTATTATATTTTATATTAATATTAATACTAGAATAATATTAATATATTATTATATTAATATAATATAAAAGGCTAGCATTAAAAGGCATATTCAGAGAAAAAATGGTCTCGAATAGAATTCCAAAATCTATCTCTTTCGTGGATTTTTCTTTTCCATAAAATTTATAAAAATTGTATCCCTATATAAAGATCTTTTTCCAATCTCCCTCCTTCGAAAATCCAACTAAAAAAAGAGATTTTCTCTGCTTCTTGAGAATTATACTTTCCCTCCAATTCCCGCCAACCATACAAGTCCAAAATCTTTGGAGAGGCATTGGAGAGCCAACTATTTGACCAAAAGAAAACTGACAACCCATTGCCAACATGAAAATTGCATTTATTCCACAAAGGAGGAAGGGATTCGATTACATCCTTCCAAATTTTTGAACACCATTCAGGGGGCCTCCAACTTTCCAAGAGTTTGCATTTGTTGAAATATAAACCAGCTATTAACCTCCTCCAAGGGGCCTTATCCCCTTCAATATATCTCCATCCTAATTTAGTTAGAAGAAATTGATTAGAGAAAGACAGATTTTGACACCCAAGTTACCTTCTTTCTTTGCAAGGCAAACCTTATCTCAATTCTCCTTACATGACAGACCACTAGCCGAGCTTGAGCCTTTCCAAAGAAAAGATCTCCGAATTTTGTCAAGCTTCTGAATCACCCATCTTGAGAGCTTAAAAAGAGACATATAATAGATGGGTAGAGAGGACAAAACAGTATTGACAAGGGTCAATCAACCACCAAACGAGAGTAGCTTCCTCTTCCAAGCAGTGAGCTTGAAGTCAAAATGGTTAACCAAAGGCATCCAATCAGATTTAGATAATCTTCTATGTTTCAGTGGAAGACCTAAGTAATTGAAAAGAAAAGAAGTTCTACAATTGAGCGAAGATGCTCCATTTTCCAAAAGAGATTTTGAGGGATCAATATCCCCACTGCTTTTTTGGAAATTGATGGTCAGACCTGTGATAAGTTTGAAAGAGTAGAGGCTGTTCTCTAGGACGGCTGCATAATTTTTCTGGTGCTGTTGGGAAGAGAAGGAATATTGCGAGGATTAAAATATTCCTCGATCGCAGCTCCTCACTGTTGGCTGCTGTTTTCAAAATCTTTCAGCTCCTCAATGACTGATCATTTCTATGCAATCAGAAAGAATTGTTGGCCTTTATTAGAATTTGCGTGAAACCCAAAACTTTCTACCGTCTCACGAAGCTTATCTCCTTGTGAATGCTGAAGTGGAGCCTCATTCATTATATTTACCTTCATATATATATATGGAGGCAATCTACTTCAGAAGAGAGTTAATCATGAAGCATGACGGATGAATGGAAGCTGTTCCCAGCCACTGTGCTCTGGAGTCGCCTTCTCTTCATTCTGACTGGCAGAAAACAATCGCCTTGAGCATTCTCCTCATCTTTATCCACATACCTTCTGACCAGAAGCTGGAATTGAGGAACTGCACAAATTCACGGCTCCAAAAAAAAAAAAAGAAAACTGGTGTAAACGTTCCTATCCCTTACTTTCTGCTTCTAGAAAGGTTAGAAACCTTGCTTCCTCAAGCTCAGCTGAGGAGGTCGTGTCTTTGTTTCTTATCTTAACCCCCTCACTACCAATTTGTAAACCTTTTTCTTTTTCTTATGTTCATGCTTACTTGTTTGCTCCCTTGTATATTTTCATGTCATCAATAATAGTGGTGGCTTGGCCACCTTAAGTTTACTTGACAAAAAAAAAAAACAGAAAGTTGAGGAAGCATAAGCTCTAGTATTTTATTTTTGAAGTTTACTCTTTTGTCTTGTGCATTGTCAGTAAATGGAACTTAATGGATCCCAACAGGGTGCTTTAAGATAAGAACAAGTTTCCTTTTGTAGTCAAGGGCTTATGCTGGTGCTATCTAATAACCTAACGAGCGAAGAAGAACGAAGGAAAATTTTAAATGACATGGAATGGTAAATTTTTCGAGAGATATATCCGATGGTGAATGCATAAAAACAATTTCAAGGTGGTTCTAAATTTTTAAATTCAAAAGTAATTTTGAACTAACATTTATTAAACTCAACCCTAGTCAAGCTCAGGTTGATCATACTCCTAACAAATGAGAGGGAAATAATAAAATACATATATACATGTATATATATATACATACATGTATATACACAATATATATGCATAAATGCATACATGCTTATGTGCACACATCTACTTATATCCACGCAAGCATATATATGCATGGATACTGTTACGGGAGAGACTCACCGACTGGGACCAATCCTCCATTAAAGTGCACTCAAGATAATGTGGTGAGGTCACACTAGCTGTGAACCCAGGATCATCAATTCAGCAAACCGCATAAGTAAAACCTGCACCTGATCGACATCCATAACTAACAACCTTGATTTAGAAAAGATGAGAGATATTCCTCTCCTTATAAAGGGCCAGAATGTAGCTTAATGAACTACAGAGCTAGACCTAAAAACTCACAGATTCTGACTAGTGGCCTAGGGCTCAATCTCTAAATAAAAGAGGTACGAAGAAAACCCTCAAGTAAGCAAACTTGAGCACTCGAGAGAAGAGCAAGCCTAAGGGAGGAGGGAGGAGGAAGGAGAACTCTCTCCACTCTTCTGGCTCTCGTTATATTTTCTCTCTACTGTTTTCAAAGCTCCGACTGACTTAAATATCGGAGGGTCTCCGTCGGAATATTCGGACAAGTGTGGACTTTCTTTATAAGTACTTTCCGGCATCATAGAGCTCGAGCGGCATCCAACTTTAGCCACATCAGCATCTCGCCGGAGCCTCACAGCATCAGATACATATGTACATACATATATTCATTGGTCAAGGAAGGTCATTAGACTTATTTCAGATCAATTTGGGTGCTTTGAGTATACCTGGATGAGGTTTGGAAGCAAGAACCATCGTATCCAAGACGTGATCACAAACTGCAACTTCTGGTGGCCATAAATTTCTGATAAGATATTGTCCACCTTCAACATTCCATACACCAAAATAATGCTCTTAACAGGAGGTACAACTACTCCTAACAGGTTTATCAGACTCTACTAATATAGAGGTCCGATGATTTACTGGAGCCAAAATGTGTTGATTAAAGTAAAATTTTCTATCTTTGATGATATTTTAATTGAAAGTATTTTATAATGCAAAAGGAGTTGGGTGATGTGGAAAGAAACAAATTTGAAATAGGAGTTCGAATCTATCTTCCGGACTAGTTTCAATCTTATATAATTTATTCATTAGAATTTCTTATCTCTTTTAACTAGAAGGTGGATTTGACCTAAATTTGGGAAATGCTATCCTGACTAGTACATAAACAAACGCTTTGTATATCTTACCCCCCCCCCCCCAAAAAAAAGGCTTTGTATATCAGATTATTATCTATTAATAAAAATAAATAGAATCGTGTTTTTGAAAGATCTTTTATTTTTTGATATTTTTCTATGAAAGATTCACTACAAAAAAAACTCTTTTAACCGATGGTTATTAGTGATGGTAATTTTGCCGTCACTAATAATATTTTTTATCGACGGCAAATGGCGACCAACAAATTTACCGCCGCAAAAAAAAATATATTAGCAACGGTATTTTTTGCTTTTAGCAACGACAAGATGCGTCGCTAATAAAAAAAATATATTTTATAAATTTGATTCTAGATTATTAGTGACAGAGTTATTTTATTAGCGATGGTATTTTACCGTCGCTAGTAATCCTAAATTTTCCCCCCCCGCCCTTCGATTCCCATAGTTTTTATCTAATTGTGCACCTTCATTTTCCCCCACTCCTTGCTCGTTTTCCCCCACCAGCGACCGACCCCCTCCCCCCGATTTTCCCCTCCCCGAGCCTCTGAATCCCATTTTTCTCTACCGGCGGCTAACCAACTGCCAGATCCTGCTCCCTCAAGCCCCCGGCCACCTCTCCGAGCCTCCATCCGTCGGATCCTGAACCCTTCAGCTGTCTCCTGCCTCCCCGAGCCCCAGCCGCCTCCCCGAGCCCCTAACCTGCTCCCCCCGGCTGCCTCCGATCCCCCTCTTTCCCTTGCTTGCAGATTGAGCTTTTTCGAGCACTGATCCCCTGGCCGCCTCCCCGAGCCCCCGACCTACCTCCCCCCGACCACCTCCCCAAGCCCCTGTCCGTCGGATCCCGAGGCCCTCAGCCACCTCCCGCCTCCCTGAGCCCCGACCAACCTCCTCCCTGCCCCGCTCTACTCACCGCCACCTGCTACCGGTCTCCACTGTCGCCTTCCTCCCAGCCTTCCCCTCCGATCTCCCTCAGGTGCTTTCCTTTCCATAGATCGGAGCCGACCTCCTCCCTGCTCTCCTCACCACCACCTTCCGTTGGTGTGTGCCGTTGCCTTCATCTCCATCATCACCAGCGCCGGCCTTCCCCTCCAATCTCCCTCAGGTGCTTTTTTTTTCTTTTCAAGCAGTATTTTTTTCCTCTTTTTTACTCCAAACTATTCCTGAGTCCTCTAGAACCTTCCCGACCTCTCGTGGATCCTCACCTCTGCTCCGCTCTCCTTTCGACCACTTTCCACCAGTCTTCACCATCTCTCGCCGTCTCCGCCATCACCTTCCTCTCCACCGACGTCGAGCTTTCCCCTACAATCTCCCTCAAGTGCTTTCCTTTGTTTTCATTGATTTTTCCTATAGTTTCTCGATTTTTCCTCCATTTTTTTCATCCTCAAGAGTCCAAAGTGGGTGGAAAGCTTGGAGCGACCGAATAGGGAGGCTTAGATGATGGTTGGAGCTTTGTGCTAGGCAAGTTTTTCCTCTTTTTTTTTCCTTTCATTTCTCTCTTTTTTGGAGATCTATTGGAAGGAAAGCATTTGAGAGAGATCAGAGGGGAAGCCTGATGCCGATGATGATAGGGAGGAAGATGACAACAGAGACCTACAGGACGTGGTGGCAAGGAAAGCGGAGGAGGTCACCATTTATCTTTCTCCCCACTCCAGTAGTCCACTCAAAATCCATCGAGAACCTCTTACATCCGGCTTAGATCTATGTTTTTTCCTCTCCTCCTGGATCTCTGTACCCCACCAAGGAATCGATCATCTCCAACATTTTTCTTCATAAAAAGCTCTCTCTCATCTCAAATGGGTATTTTTTTTATGAATTTTTTTGGTTGTTTCTTTCTAATTTCTCTCCATGTTTCATGTTTTTCCTTCCATCCTTCGACCTCCTTTGCCCGTTCTCCGTCAATGATGCTAATCGAGCATAGATCTTGCCTCTCAGCTTTCACAAATAATGTTTTTCATCTTTTTTTTTTCCATCTCCCTCTTCTTTCTGAGTTCTCCGACAATGGAATGAACCCTAACCCTAGATCTAATCTAACACTAACCTCATCCTAACTCTAACCCTTAAGAACCGAACCCACTGCTAATACTTTTCGAAACCCTAAATATAACCAAACCCTAACCCTAATTCCTCTCTAACCCTCAATCGAATCCTACCGCTAACCCTCCTACGAACCCTAGACCTAACCGAACCCTAACCGTAATTCCTCTCTAACCCTTGCCCCAAGCCAAACTCTAACCTGATTCTAATCCTAACCCTAAATCAATCCTAACTCAACCCCACCCCTCACCTTGGTTAGACCCATAACTCAATTCTGATACTAACCCTAATTGAACCCAGTATTAACCCTAACCCAACTTAACCCCAACCCTGCCACTAACCGAACCCCAGGCCTACCATAACCTATAAACTCAATAACCTAAAATCCATTAACCCATCCCTCCAATCTATTAACCCATCCCTAAAATTCATTCTAGCAGCAACATTTGTCCAAGTTCATGGGCACTGAAAGGTTGCTCCACTACAGCGGCAACTGTGCTTCGAAATTTTTTTTCAGGACAGCAAGGCTACTACATCGTGCCAGCAACTGTCTGAATCCTCTGAGCACCCCTCTCCTCAAATGATGTTATGAAATAAGGAGCAAAAGGCTGTTGTTACTAAAATAGCAACTCTCCTAATAGCTGATGAAAAATTGAATTAGGTTTCTCATATAATGCTAAAAACTATATAATACTAATGAAAAATTAAAAAAAATTACCTGATCCTTAGCTGGCTAGAAACTCCCTCGCTCAAAGCAAGGTATGGTTAGTGGTATCATTTCTTACTGATTATTTTTTTCTTTTTTCTAATTATTGTTTTATTAGTTTGCTTGAGAAGAAACTCAAAGAATTGAGCTAGAAAAGATGAGTTGCATTTTTTTTTATTAGTTTGTTTGATCATTCATTATGCTTTGTATTCCCTCATTAGCTTAATGGAATGATGTCGATGCAAATCTGACAGCTTCTAAATTCTAAGAGGAGAGTTCAATATAGCAAAATGAAGTTGAGGTTCAATATATGAACTTGAGGTTCAATATAACATAATGAAATTATCAACTGCACCTAGTAGGTAAGACTGTAAATCTCATTATCATATTTTTTATTATTAATTTTTTTATTATATTTTTAAGAATATGTTATTATTTTTATAGATTTTGATTCATGAAAAAAATAAATTTTAAGTCTATATAGAAAAATATCTTGTCTTTTAATTTTTTTCATCTTTTTTTTATTTTTATTGATTTTTTATATTTTTTTAATTTTTTTTTACTTTTTACATTTGTAGAAGTCTCAATCAAGTGAGAGGCTCGAAGTGGCTAAATAGAAAAGTTTAGATCTATCTCAACTGGATGGGAGGTTTGGAGCAGACAAGGTAGCTTTCTCTCTCTCCCTCTCGATAAAATTTAAAAAATAATTATAAAATAGATTTTAAAATATTTAATTATAATTTTTTAAAAACATAAAATTATTAGCAATGGTATAATAATTTTTTTATTTTAATTAAAAAATTATTAGCAATGGCAGTAGCAATGATAATTAAAAAATTAAAATTATTAGCAATAGCTTTTTGTCACTAATACCATTGCTAATTATCATTATTAGCGATGGAGAAATTACTGTTGCTAATAATAATAATTAGCGACAAGGTTATTTCTGTCAGATTTTTAGCAACAACGTTCCTTCGCTAATAATATTAGTGATGGTAAAATAACTATTAGTGACGATAATTAGCTATCGCTAATAGTCTGATTTTTTATAGTGATTTGAGTGATCTAGATTGAAGAAATTATTTTTTCTTTCTTTAGCGACCGTACACACATCCATGCATATTTGATATGCATGCACACATGCATGCATGAATATATACATATGTATTTACATACATATTTACATTACATATATATACTTACACATATAATATACATAATATTTAGCTATTTCTAACCTTCCTTGGAGCGTCTCCAAGCTAAAGTTGATCAAGATTGGGTTTAGTAAAGCTTGATATAAAGCTAATATCTAATCAAGGTTGGCTCATTTGTTTGTTTACCAAGCCTAATTCTAGCTGAAATCCGTTGGAGATCATACCAAGCTTGAATTAAGCTTAGTGCAAACCTAACCCAAGCATAGTTGAGTATTTATCCAAGCTTCAAGCAAGCTCAGTTCTAGTTTGATTTAAACCCATTTAAAACTTGATTTAAGCTTGATTGAATTGTTAATTATATGATAATACTATTGTTCAAGTATGTTAGTGATTGATGATATCCTAACTAATATATATTTTTGCTTCTATTATCTAAATTTGAATGTGTGGGGGCCCATGTGAGGGTTTAAACCTACATTAGTTATTTGATAGATAGATATTGGGAACATATAATGCAGGACCAAAGAATTCAAATGATATCTTCCAACTAATTTTTTCTAGATAACATTCTGGATCATTAAAAATTATATCAAAGCGGATCACCAAACTTGATATAGACTATTTTGGATACTATAGGGAAGACTAAATGGGATCTAGAAATGAAATTTGCTATATCAGAAAGCTGAATTATATGCCAAACTTCTGAAAGCTATAACTTCCCCGTATGATGCATGATTAAGATGCCTTAAAAAAACAAAAAAGGTAGTTTTTGAGCTTGACATATGGTATTCTCCTTCCAAATGGTGCAACGCACTGAGTGATTGGGATTAAACTTTATCATTTGGATCCTGAAACGAGTTGGTTAAAATAAAAGTTTTCTTTTTGGGAAAGTCTTTAACCTTTCAATTAAAAAAAAAAAAAAATTCAATCTGGATTATGCAAGAAATGACCTCGTAGTATGAATAGAGACTAGTATCTCAATTCATTATTGATTAATGAAAGCAAAAAAAAAAAATCTTAGAGCCTATTGTGGTCAATCTTTCTACTATTTTCTAGATTTTTTTTAGAGATTCGAGTTGAGTGGGTTAAAAGAATTACTTATCTCCTATCAGATCAGTTTTGATTTGATCATAAGGTTGTATAGGATGAGTGTAGATGAGGAAGATAATAGGTGCTTTAAGACATGTTTCTTTGCTATTTCTAATGGACATATTTGTTTAACATATTGAGGTAGACTAATAATATTTTACCTAATAAATTAGAAAAATTATATTATGTTTGCGTTGCTATCTAATGGGTGTGGATTAAAATGCCAAAACGTTAACCGACTCAAACGAAAAGGATTGCAACAATGCTGCTGAGTTTTGTCAACCCCTCCAATTCTCTCTGTATATTTTTTTTTTTTTTTATTTGCATAATTTAGTTGTTTCTTTTTTTGTTTTTAGTTTCACTCTATGGATTTTTTGTATATTTGATTTTATATTTCTCAATTTGTCTTCACCGTAACTATTTTATTTATTCTTCGCAACCAAAAGCTAAAATTGTTAAAATATTATAAATAATCAAATCTAATATCCCTTATTTTGATGTCATTATTTTTGTCGAGTATGCATTACATGGGCTGATTTACTAATATAGACGTAATTCATTCTATACCAGGAAATTAATAGATGGAGTTGCATTTTTTGCATCCAGCTGCGTGCGTCCAATTGTTAAAACTCTGAGAATGTTTTATAAATAGAAGATAATGTCTGAATTTTACAAAAAAAGAAATCAATGATGTGATTTCCACCGTCTTGGATCAAATTTGGCACCTCTCTCTCGGCACAAGGATTAAGGAAAGAAGACAATCGACAACTGGCTGAGAGAAGTCCTCTTGCATACGGTGTCTAGATAATCCAAGGTGTTGAAGACTTTAATCCATGGTATAAAGGAATTAGAAATAGCCAGACAAACTAAGCTTTCACATAGAAGATTTGATCTTTGCTATATTTTTAACATTTGTTTGACAAACTCTTACCGGGGCCACAATGCATTCCACGTCCCAATATCAATGGCATCTCTTTAATTATATCTGGGACATTTTTAATTATATCTGCAGTTGAAACGGCAATATTGGCATTCAAAATAATTTATTAAAATGCATTACTGAGTTTTCACTTTCGGAGGACGTGATATGAGAAGAAATATTGGCTGCACAGAAGCTCTGGGTCAATCACAGATGACTCGGTAAACGCCCTTAAATATGAGCGTCAGCATTTTGTGTTGGTCATGGATTGTCCGAGACAACCTAATATTAGCTGATGGAAAAAAATTTTGTAGTCATACGGAAAAAATTATGATCAGACTATCATCGTTGCCACATATGTATATTGAAATATCTATAAAGAAAAAGATGATTATGTGATGTTTATCTAAACTGTTCAAATATCTTTAAGATTTATCCATTCTTCTTTTCTTAGTATTCGCGTATGTGGCCACTCATTTCTTGTTGGACTTTTTCGAAGTATATTCGACCATAATTCTTTCCATGATCGGTCCGATTACAAAAATTTTATCCAACTTGATGGCCTTGGGCACCGTATGTTTGTTCTAACTAAATAACGACAAGTAAAATAATTGCTCAAAATATAAAGACTAGCGAGTAAATAAGATCCAATATTACATTTACATCATCTTCATTTTACAGATTGTATGTAATTAATTCTCTAGAGATCTAATTTTAGCACCATTATTGTTTCAAAAATTGAATGTTATTTAGTGATGAAGCACGCAAAATATCAACTTCAAATTTGATGCTATTTTATTGCACTAATATTTTTAATATTTAAATCAGAAAAAGAATTATTTGGTGATAAAGCATGCAAAATATCAACTTCTAACCAAATGTCAAACAAACGTGCATACACCATACCATAGCTATGTATTCTTTTTCTTATAGGAACAGCATTTTTCCCTTGGCCAAATTTCAAACCAACACCCACCATGCACGAAAAGAACAGCCTACCTTCCGCTGATCCTTTCATCACGCCCCTCTTTGACCATCTACTGCCCTCATTCTTCTATATTATTCTTAGGTTAAGGTCACGTGGTCTTGCGCAAAGAATATAAAGTAAATCAGCAGTCCTTGCTGGAAGAACGCCCAGCATCTCGAATTGAGAGATATGGGATGGAGAGGGAAGGAGAAGAAGCTCCCACTGTACCAACGATTGATCGAGGGCTCCGAAGAGGACCGAGCTCCGAAAGGATACATCCCGGTTCTCGTCGGCAAGGGGCAATCGGCCGAAAGGTTTCTCGTCCATGTTAAGCTCTTTAGTGACCCATGCATTATTGTCTTGCTCGAGATGGCTACCGATGAGCTGGGGGGCAAGCAACAAGGGGTTTTGAGGCTCACTTGTGATGCCGATCATTTCCGAAGAGTGGTCGGTGTAATCTCTAAGAACAAGTGATCGATACGGTTTCTTCATCTCTTCTTGTGGTTTGATCACTCAGGCCCGTCTCTTTCATGTTTTGTAACTAGAATGGTAATATGGCTCTGTAATTTTCCAGTTTTAAAGATCGAGCATGCACGTCTCTGTATATTTGTGTGGATGTTTTAGGATGGAAACGGTTGTAGGATGTTCCATCTTCCTACAGGAAAAGGGAGAGAGAGAAAAAAAAGGACAAGAACCATGTATAGCAAGAGTTCTTGATCCTTTAGTGCATGCAAGTCAGATATTCGCTCCCAGATGGTCTTTTAGTGGAAACGGGAATCTATCTGCTGTTTAAGCAATAAACCATTCTGATGACGTCCAATCGAGGAGTATTGTTCACTTAAAAATGTCATTGTTGGCGCAGATCCTTCAGGACAATATCTATAGGTAATTGGATTGTCTTCAAATCACAATTCCTCACGTTGAACTATAATAGTTCTAACCTTTTTAGCCGTATTCTTGAATTTTTTTTTTTTTAATATGAAAAGGGAGGTGTGACCACCCCCAATATGTGTTACCTAAAATATTAAATATATAATCCAACAAAACATCCTCTAAGCCTCAGCAGTTACACAGCTCTAAAAGAGATGCCATTAAATACAGATTAGAGAGGCATAAGACTTGCCATCGTTCTTTTTATGTCCGATTTTTCTCCCCACTTGAACACCAACCCATCTGAGTAAACTCTCTTCAGCACATAAATTAGGTTGGAGATTGCTACTTTGTGTTTGCCCAAGTAAGTTGAAGTCCATTGTTCAAAAAGGAGAACACTGTTGCGTTTCTTCCACAGATCCCAGCTGATCACTGCAACCCAACAATCCCATGCAGCCGATCGGATGTTCATCGGCAGATTAGCTCTTCAGGATGTCCACAGTTCCTCAACAGCTAGAAGGTGGAACTTGAGGCATCGAAAGAACTTGGGAGGTTTGCTGCCATAAGAATTGTACAATATTCATACTCCAAAAACAAGTGATTTGTTGTCTCTTGTTCTTCTCCACACAGAGCAGCTCTGAGGAACCAAAATCTTTCTCTTCTTTAAAGTTTCTGCTATCAGTTACATTTAAAAAAAAAAAAAATTTCTGCCGTCAGGATCTTATTGTGAAACGCGAGCCACAAGAACACTTTCACTTTCTCTGGTATGAGGATTTTCTAGACTCTTTTAAAATTGTCATATATTTGGTTTATATATGTTACAAAAATTGATATTATACTTCTTTTTTATTTAATGTTACTATGCAAAAAGTCCAAGCATCTTTCTCATACTACGCGACCTGATTTTGGAAGATAAAGTCTCTCTTAATTCAGTTTTTTATTTTTAAGCAAAAGGAAAAAAAGATAAATATAGAGTAGAGAAAGCAGAAACAATATAAAGATATATTGATACTATTCTTTTCATAAGTTTAGTTAGAGAAAATAAAAAGGAATTTTAACCGCGCATATCATTTGACAGGATTGATCTACCTTGTGGGGAATCATTACCTGCCGCCTATTCCCTCCACCATCTCAAGCTATCTTTCTTTGTTAGATGTTATTTAAAAATTTATTATTCATTTTGCGAGAAAATATCTGTTTTTTTAATCAAAAAATGATGCATATTTAACGGTCTCTAGAAGATTTTGCCCCCATACGTAGGGATAAGATAAGCTTTAAGTTTTGTATTTGATAAATTTAAAGATATATATATATATATATATATATATGAGAAATTGCTTTCCAGCAAAATCCCAGATGTTGAAGCAGGTTCCAGAGAGATGGAATTCTACATTAAATTATTCATAAGAGGTGGAAAGAAGAGTTTTAAAAGAAATTGACTCTTAAAAATAGGAGAATGAAGCTCAACAAGGTTGGGCTCAGGTCTACTTTGCATTAAAAATTCACTACTAGCGAAGACGGCTCTAAATGAGAAGAGAGGGTCAAGGACCCCTATTGGCCAGGAATACCAAACTAAGTTTGATCTTTCAACATGGTCACTGCTTAGTCTCACCTTGCATGAAGGAAAGATTTCGATCTGTGTGTGTACACATAAACACACATATAATAAGGCTTGGCTACACTTTAGTCCGGATTATAAAGATTTCACATCAATGATTTGAGCAATTGGATGCTGTCTGCAAACTCCTTACATATTATAAATCATATGATTTTGGAGATCCTAATTAACCTAGCCATCAAGTAGTTAAAAAAAAAGCTACTATTTAAATTGTCCAACTTTTTAATCACTTGAAGTCTAGGCTAAGGTTCTCCAAGTCACATGATTTTTTGGTGGAGACAAAATTATGAGCTCCAATATAGATTATAATATAATGATGATGATGCTAATGATGATATAACAGTAATTTGATTTGTTCATGCAAAATCAATAATTAAATAAATTTTTGAACAAAATTCACATTATTTATTACTAACCAATTGATAATTAGAAATGTAGGTCTACTAAAGCACTGCTGATATAGTACTTGATATAGTTGGGAGGTACTATGGTTAATTGAATGTGCTAAATGATGCAGTAGCAAGCAAATTTGCAGCCAAGAACTCTAATAATCAAAAGTTTTATGGTTTTTCATTACAGTTGGCATAAGGTTTTGTCAATTTTTTATATTTTGTGGTTGAGTAATTTAGTCCCATTTTCTATTATTTTTGGTTCGCTATCCTATTTTCAGCATAGCCAAAGATATAAGATGGATTGCCATAGAAGTTTGAGGCAGACTGTTTATTGAATAACAGTGAAGTTCTCTACCACTTTCCTTTTCTCTTCTTGTTTCTTGTGCTATTATCTCTCGCAATATACAGGTTAGGACCTGTGCATACATCGAAACTCTACACAAAGAACTCCTAACTGCCAACCAGGGCTTGGGTGTGGTGGTTGGCACTTCTATCATCAAATATTTGCATTAGGCTAAGGTTTTAGGATGGGATGGTCGTCCTCTTACCATATTAATAATAAATTTAAAAAAAAAAATGAAACTGCCGTAGTGTGAGTATAATACGTAACCCATATTGAGCTTCACAAGACTAAATTTAGATGCATCATCCAACGCCACGGCCAATTATGAGAAAGGGCTACAATTGAAATGTCCCTTCCAATGGTAAACCAACCACCATAGACATGAACTTCTGTATTGACCTTCTCTGAGAAAATTTCTGCATAATAATAGAACTGTGTTACCAAAATGATGAGAATTATGCTAGGAATGGCAATAGATCATAAATGGGTCGGATTAGTCCCTACTTATATCAACCCTGCAATTAAAATCTTCATATCTATACTTATCCTGAGTTAGGTCGAATAAAGTAGATAGTGCAAATCAAATCAGATAAAAAACCCACCATATAAACATTCTAAAATAATTATAATTTTTTTAAAAATTATTTAGATTAAGATTATATCATATCTTATTCAGAGTGGGGCACACCATTATCCAGATCTAACCCTAACCAAAATTACATATGGGTCAGATCAGCCTATATTTATCCATACCCGCCTTGAGTTAAATTGAATAGAATAGGTGATGTAAATTGGATTAAATAGAGAACTCATCGTATAAACATTCTAAAATAATTATAACTTTAAAAGAGATTATTTAAATTAAGATTATATCTAGATTGATTCCAAATAGGACATATCATTATCTACATCCGATGCCAATCCATTTCGGATATTTTATCTAGAATACATACCCACCCTAGATTTTAATCAAGTCAAAAAAACCTACCTCGTAACCAGAACAAGTATCTGATAGATTAGCTATAATTACCATCCCTAATTGCATCAAAGGATTATTAGCTATGGTAGCTCATAGTGATCTTTTCTTTTTCTTCTTCTTCCCTTTCCTCTTTTCTTTTTCGTTTTTTTTTTTTTTTTTTTTTGGTAGAAGGGATGGTGGTCTTTCTTCACAAACGAACAGCATACTAGATGTGAAACTTGGATGCAAGCTCAAGCCTTTGACTTGGTCCTTCTAAATCCAAGCTTCCAAAATAACGATCACACGAAGGAAACCCCTTGCACATTTTTCTTACGCACTTCAGCACAAGGTCAATACAGAAGAGAGGTCACGGGAGCTTAAAAAACTGGCAAACAAGCCGTAACTCCAAATAATCCACAACATTCAATTTGAGTAGAGAACCCAAAATTATTTTGTCTAATACATGGTATAGCAGTTCAAAGACCCAAGAATGTAATCAGTTTATTCTTAACCTTAAGGGAGGCAGGGGTCCGCATTATCATGCCGGAATATGACAACCACCAATTGTGGAAGAATAAACACAAACGTCAGTTGATCCTGATTTAATTAATCAAAAGTGCCGATTGAAAGAAGAATTCAAGTCAAAAAAGGAAAAAACTAGTGACAAAAGCTCCTTTGATTTGTTCCTTGCATCTCACGAAGAATAAATGAATGGCTTATCGAGTGGTGGGGCCATTCCTGAGCGAACCATGCAACTTGATACCACACGTGCCTTGACCAGACAACCAAAGATGATGGCAAATTTTGATATCACAGATGTCACTGGCATGACTGAACATACACCATGCTATCCATTACTCTGGAATCATGATATAGCAAAAACAAACCAACCTCAGCTGCATGGTAGAAAGTATCTTCCCCAAAACAAAGTTACCACAGGGTCAAATATTAGCCATAGCAGTCAATCTGGCTTGAAGGAATAGATGCTTGGTAGCTTGATAAGATTAATAGTGCAGAAAAGAATGACTTTCTCTCCCCCGCTAATCAGTGTAAACAGGGCAAGTGCAATGTTGTCTTAATGGAGAATACCAGCTGGTTTGATGATAACCAGGTCTTGCTGTAGCTTGCATTCCTTCACTAGCTATTTGGCCATCCAAACAAGAGGAATGCGCAGATCTTGCCCAATGGTAAAATGAACCTGTTATTGATCACAAGAATGAGTCACCATGTAGCCATGTACGAGAGAGAATATTTTCAATAAATTGTTATAGGAACAAAGCTCTATATAGTTGATTGCAGAAAAAATTCAAATACATTGATTATTTCAAGTCATATAACGTTGTAAGAGTTTTAGGTATCTGATGGATCAATAAAGCAGACTAGACAGCAAGAACAGATTGCTTTTAAACGAGTCTCATGTATAGGGGAGAGGCTCCAGGTTCTAATCCGAGAGGTTGCATGCCGTCATATTTCTCAAAAAAAAAAAAAGAGAGAGAGAGAGAGAAAAAAAAAAAGAAAGAAAAAAAGAAAGAAATGATAGATTTCTCTAAAACAAGTCTCATGCGCCGAGGAGAGTAGGTTCTAATCTGAGAGATGGCATTTCTACCACATTTCAAGCAAAAGAAAGAAAAGAACAGAATAAAGTCTTCCTTCATGCAGCACATGTTCATGCCATTTTTGCAAAGGACAATTACATATATAGCATCTAAAATTAATCATCCATGGGGGCGGAAATGAGCCGAGCTCGCAAGCTGCTTGAACTCGACTTACGTCCAAGCTCGACTTGGCTCAACTACTCGAGCTTGATAGCAAAATGCCCAACTTGAGAGCTCACGAGTCTAATCGATTATATATAATTTTAACAACATTGTATTTATTTTAATACATATTATTAACTTAATATTTCAAATATAATTTTATGTTATATTTTATTTTAACCAAATATGGCTCGCTTGATATTCGAGTCGAGTCAATCTTGAGTATCATTTTTTCTTGACTGAGTTCAAGTGCCAGCTTGGATATTAAAGCTCCATCGATCTCGAATCGAATTTTGAGTCCGAGTATTTTGAATCGAATCAAGCTTAAACCTCTAGCTACTTGACTCGACTCGATCATACCTCTAATTATATAATAGTCTTGCTAAAGGTTCTTGGCAACTTTATTCGTAAAATTACTAGCAACAAATCACATTTAACAATTCAAGAGCCCTTATTTCCTCGAGCAATTGAGGAAATATATGCAGACTAATTAAGGGCATCTTTTTGGCATTGCATTACACTTTAAAATTCATTCCTAAAATAACTTTCCTTTGAATTCTTAAATAAAAAATCATCAATATCTATATATTGGGGAATTACAGAGACATCACTCCAAGTTTGGATCATTTACATCTAGACCAAAGGTTTAAAAGTGTCAAGTAGATCCCAAAACTTTAAAATTATTATAATGTAGCCTCATCATCTATCTTTGTTAGAGAATGTTATCACATGAGGGTTACTTGATAGCTTAAAAACATTCATTATTTTGATTCAACAATGTACCAATACCAATAGTTTCTTGATGTTGCGTAAGTCATTAAATCTTCATCTTAGAAGAAAAAGATTATATTGGTGCGATCTAATCCATTATCGAAAATCAATACGGAACTTGCCCTATCATACCTTTTTCCGATATATGAAATAGTGAATTGACTAACTCAATTCTTATGAAATCACAAATCAGATCATTAATTTTTATAAAATCCCATAACTGCCCTTCTCGCTAACTTAGCAAGGGGCTCTTGTTTAGCAGAAATAAAAAGAAAGTAGCACTTTGAGATCTGTGTAGACAAATAAATGACAACGGATAAAGTGCTTTAAAATTTATGCAAGCATATGAATGACAATAAATGAAACACATTGAGATCTATATAGAAAGATGAATGACAAACAATGTATACTTTAGGATCTGTATAGGTAGATGAATGATAGAGGATAGAGTACTTTGAGATCTAGACAATTGAATGGATGATGGACGATGAGCCACTTTGAGATCTATGCAAGCAGATGAGTGACAAAGGCTGGAGCACTTTGAAATCCATATAAGCAAATGAATGATAAAGGATGGAGCAAGGATTCAGATCTCAATGGGACGTCCCATGGGACACCGAGATGGGGTACCATCCTGTGTCCAGACAAAGCCATCCTGCTAGTATCCCAGCATCCCAATCGGTATATCTTGGGACATCCTCTGTCCCAAGTATCAGAATAGGACGGGACGACGGTATCTTCTATTCCATGGAAAATCGGATAGCCCCATCCCATAGGATTTAAAACCTTGGATAGAATGCTTCAAGAAAATTCAAATATGAATTTAAATGAATCTTTTTTCATCGATTCTAATATTTCCTAACTATATTGAATCCTTGATTCTTGACGATTCAACATGAATTGCATTCGCACCTATTGGAAAGAGCCGCTAAATCAAATTCTCGCTTAGGTGAAGAGAGTATGACTGCTTTACCAATAGTTGAGACTCAATTTGGGGACGCTTCAGCTTATATTCCTAGTAATGTAATTTCCATTACAGATGGACAAATATTCTTATCCACCGATCTATTCAATGCTGGAATCCGACCCGCTATTAATGTGGGTATTTCTGTTTTCAAAGTGGGATCCACAGCTTAAATTAAAGCCATGAAACAAGTAGCTAGCATATCAAAATTAGAACTAGCGCAATTCGCAGAGTTAGAAGCCTTTGCACAATTTGCTTTTGATCTCGGATTTGTCCAAGCAAACATATAATAGAAAATGAAATGCTTTGAGATCTGTGCAGATGGATAGATAATAAAGGATGGAGCACTTCCAGATTTGTGAAGCGGATAACTAATAGAGGGTTGCTTTAGGATTTTGTATAAGCTAATGAATGTTTGAGATGGAGTGCGTTAAGATCCATACAAACGGATAGATGATAGAGGATAGAGATATAGGACAAAGTGCTTTCCGATATGTGTAATGCAAACGAATGGATGATAGATGGAATGTTTTGAGATTTATGCAAGCAGTCATATGATAGATGATAGAGCGCTTTAATATTTCAGCAAGTAGATGAATGTCTGAGGATAGTGTGCTTTATGATTCATGCTAGGTAGATGGATAATAGAGGATATAGTGCTTTAAGATTTATTAGACGAATGAATGACAGAGAACATAGTGCTTGGCGATCTGTGCAAATGAATGGATCATAGATGAAGCACTTTGATATTATATATATATATATGCATGGGGATGGATGACAAAGAATGTTCTTTAAAATCTGTGCATGTGGATGGAAGCACATTAAGATCTGTGCCAGCAAATAAATTATAGAGAATTGGACACTTAAGATCCATGTAGATGGATAAATGATAGAGAATAGAGCGCCTTAAGGATTGTGTAGAAAGATGAATGACAAAGGACAACCTTTATGAAGCAAGGGTATTTTTGTCTTTTTCTCATTCCGTTAATGGTGTCAAGATCTAGCTTGATGGTTACACCATATTGCAACAAATTTAAAGTTTTGGTAGCTAAATGACACTTTTTAAACTTTTTGAGTCTATAAATGGCTCAAATCTGAAGGGGTGTCTCTATAATTTTTCTTATATATTTATCCTTGCTCATTATATATTATAGAACTACTTATTTGGAAGGGCTTAGCATATTGGAAATGCAAGAAGCAAGCTCACTAGAGCAGAATCTAGAACCTAGATCTTTTAGCCTCTCCTAAAGCATTTTGCAGCTAATGCTTCTTTAACAAGCACCCGCCAAATGATGTTACCAAGCACCTATTTTTTTATTTATTGCAAAGCACTTTCATTACTTGAAAATTATGAAAGGACTATCTTTAAGCAACATCATATGCACCCTCGGACTTTAAAATTCAGGGTGTGAAGATACTTTAGACACTTTGACACCTCAAAGAATTGCTTGATGCTTAAATCATGGAACCTCAAAGATCTCATCATTCATTATATACACATAGTAACAGACACATCATTAAAATGCCCATTTGACTATTGGCTTTTAAGGTTACAGAGTCAGATTCTTCCGGACTTATCGATAGCCCTAATCAAATGTCAGTGTAATACTGGTTTTTCATTTATTTGGATACAGCCTGCAATTGTACATGCAGAGCTCATTGATAGGCAATCTGCATGAAAGGCATATCATGCAGGAACAACATACAGGTTCCTGACAAATGCATTCAGTACTTACACAAGGCTATAATGTTTGGAAGGTGCTTGATGAAAGTAGGCTCTAACCAGGAGTCAGCTACAAATCCCTACCATTTATGCTCGAGTTAGATGCGTTTGCCATATAGATCAAGAGGATGCCTCCAAGTTCTTGGTTTCTGTTAAAATGTTATGTTGGTTGGCCAAAGGAGGAGGTTAAAATGATCAAAATAGAATTATGAAAACTTTATAAGATGAATAAATTAATTTTTAATTCAATTATTCCACATATACCAATGCACAAGCAAAGAAAACAATATAGCCAGGTCGTAATTTAAATCGAGCAACAAAAATATGAAATCAATTGCTTTAGTAACATCCATCCCAATGACGGAGAGATAAGAATGTCTTAAGAGTTAGGACGAACTAGGGTGGGTGAAGTGGAGATGCATGTTTATAGTATTAAATGTCAACTACCACCAAGACTTAGAAGAGAAATCTATAAAATAAATAAATGAGTAGCAAGCTTGTATTGTTTATTGTGTTGGATAGTGTGCCATGGCCATGAGCATAAGAAGCTGGTAGCAAAGATGAGGATCATCTGATTAATGTGCAATAAAATGACTAAAAAGGAGGCAACACTGATGAAAAGATTTTAAATGCATGTTGAAAGGCCAACATAAAGGAATGGGAGACTAAAGAAGACACAAGGACCCTACTGAAGGCAGATCCTCTGTGGGAACGGCAGCAGCATGCGTTGCATCACATTGATGAAATTTAAAGGCTACAAAATATGATTCTGCTCTGAGTTTTTGGGTTCAAATCAGAATTGGCCAGGAATTGAAAGCCAAGGAATAGATTGATAAATACTGATAACTCTTCGAATGGAAAGATCTACTAGATAATAAACTATTGGTTCTGAGTCATATCTGGCAATGATTCTGAGTGCTTTCCTTGCATATTATTGAAGAACCAACAGTTGCATATACATGTAGGAGGATTTGTTTGGCAACTAATAAGCTCCTTTGACATCTCTTCATCAGCATTGATTATATGCTCTGTTTACTAAATTAAAAAAAAAAAAAAGGCACTGCTGGGTAACTGCAGAACTAATATTTAGGAGAGGAATATAATATGTAGAAGAGAAAAGGGTGGGGAGAATAAAACATGCAGTAGAACAAGGAAAGAAACAGAAGACAAGAGAAGAGAGAAAAAATGGCCTGCAGCTTATTTCTTCAATGTCACTCACATGCAATCCTCAAAATCATTGCCATAAGCAGCTGGCTTCACCTCCTTTTATTAACCCTAACCAACTACTAATCCTCCTGAAAATAGGACTCTTAAATAAATATTAACTAAACAGCCAACTAAATCATTGCATATAAAAAGTCGTTCTCAAAAATCACCTTTATTTAATTTTTTTAAATGAAAAGTACTTTTCTTACATTCAATGTTTAATAATCACAAATTGTAGAACAACCTTTTGTGGATTGTTCTACCATACGTTAAGACAATGAGCAATCTCACAAACAGAGACCAGAAGCAAGTTCTTCTATCTCCTCCTAAAAGCATTTTTTATGACTTCTGCTTATTGTAGAAGCACTTCTCATATAGTGTTACACACTCATTTCTTGTGGGAAGTACTTTTTTTTTCCTCTAAAAGCTCCAAAACTATTATTTTTAAGCAAAAGCAAACACGCTCTACAGTTCCCTCAACTAAATAAATCTGAAGAAAAGAGCAGCCGAATTACCCCAATATAAGCCTCAGAGCTGGTCATGGTACTGTAGCATAAACAGTATGCATGAACAGTAGCATATCAACCCACTAAAACAGAAAACACTGACTAGATAAGAACATTGAAAACAAGTTCTGATAAATTGAAAATAAAATAAACTACCCCAACTATTTTTGATGACTTTTTGGATGAACCATGGAAAAGTAGGAACCATATATATACCTTAAAACAACGGGACAAGAATCGTCGTTTATGTTTATTTTTATGTATAAGCTGCACCTAATGGTCAAGTATCACCAACCAATTTTCACTGATAGATTCTAAAGTACATCAATGATGGCAATAGAAGAGTTTCTCGTAACATGTTGAACTACTCAACATAAGATGCCTTTAGAAATGACCCAATGAAATATAAAATAAAAGAAATAGAATTACATAACTTTCCTAAGAGCAAGAAAATAGAAAAACAAAATCGACTTGATCCGATATTAGTGTCACTAAATAAGAAACAACTGATACTTTTTCTCAATGTGCAAAACACCACATATGGTCGATAAAATTAGGATAAGAAACATCTAACAGGATGATATGGATTATTCTCAGTGAACAGTCTCAAGTTCCAATCATTCTTGAGAGAGAAATACAGGAAGGGACTGCATGAGTGGTGCATAAAACTGATTAATAGGTCAAGGAAGTGAAATGACTTGAGCAAAAAAATAACAACAGGCCATTGACAATATTTAAGAGCCCGAAAAAGTAGATGAGTGTGGTTGTATGCTTGATGGCAAATGATAACAAGATATGGACACAAATACAACTCCAATAAGATTGAAGAATTTCTTATGATCTCCAAAATGGAGGAAACATGTGTGGGTTTATCAAGATCCATTTGGCATAAAAATATAGAGTTGGATAAAGCTGCACTGTGAGGAAACAAATAGAATCATCTTTATAACTGGCAATCTATTAAATCATTATATGTCAAGAGTGGCCCTGTATATAAAACTAAAAGGTCATCATGTAAAATCAGACAACTATGATGAAAAAAGACATCACCGATACAATGTAGTTTTGATGCAATCTCTGGTGTCTATGTTCGGATCTCAGTTATACTACACAGATCCATAAAGATCCTATATTACGTAGAAGTCCAGCTTATTGGTCCTTGTTAATTGAACAGAAGAATTGAGAGGATGGTGGAAAATGGATATCATGAATTGGATGACAAAAAAAAGGATGGTAATTATAAAAACATGTTTCAAGCAAAATTAACAATCAAAGTTTGTGCTGATATATGGAAATAGGTAGCAGATATGAAAGATTTTGGATAAAAACCATGTGATTTAATTGGCTCTGCCTCATTTTGAAGCTCCTTCAAACTGTTCCTTGAGCCGTTCATACTTCTTCAATTCATCCATTGATAAAGATGGTGACAGCTCTCCTAAGACCTGGGCAGCATCATAGGCATAATTATCTTTATTTGTGAACCTCACTACCAAGATAGTGTTCAGCTTAACAGTGATAAACTGAAAATTACATACCTTTATAAAATCATTGATTTCAACAACAACTGAATCTGCTTTATCATCAATACTGGAAGAATCTTTACAATTGTCTGAAACCTGGAGCGGACAGAAGACAAGGGAGAAAACCATGATTTGTCAAAGAGACAAAATTATTGAAACACTAAGGTCACTGAATTGCCAGACAACCAGCATGAGTGCCAGTAATGGAAAATACAGCCACATCAGCAAACAAATATGCTGCACGCTAAAGCCCTAAACTCCAACAAAATGAGCACGTGATACGAAATGCTTCTACTAAGTCAGGTATATAAGCTTCAGTATGATTGCAATAAACTGCAAGATATGCTATCTCAGTACTGGACCCCATACCAGTGCCACCCGGTCACTATGTTGATACACCCGGTACAAGGACCAGTTTGGCATACCAAGTGTCCATATGCCCCCTATACCATGCACTGAAACCGAACCAATATGGTCCCAAGTGCATTTTGTATCATATGATTATGACTACCTAGGCTGCTAAGATTAAACAAGCGGATCCAAAGCATACTAACGAGTACACTAGCATCAAGAAATAGGGGTAGCATTACCAGATGAGCAGAGAGTTGTATCTAGCAGGTTATCCAACTGCAGTCCTCAATACTTCTTTATAGTCGTAAAGTACTATCATGCAATCTTTTGTTTGCTTATTAAATCAATTGCATGTCTTGCCAGCCTACTACCTCAATCCATGGCACAATATACTGTCCTGGGAATAGACATGGATGGGGAACTATTGGCTGCACTATGAAATATCATCTACAAGATGACGGCCTGCTATCGTGCAATCTTTTGTTTGCTAATTAAATTAATTGCATGTCTTGGTAGCCTAGCACATCAATCCATGGTTCTAATAGTGTCCAAGGAATTACCTTGGCTGAGGAACTATTGACAGCCATGCAATATCATCTAAAAGATGAAGCCTAATGCCGTCATTGCTATCAGATGCCTAGAGAATGTAAGTTAAATCTAATGGGAATAAGACTTTGTCAGTTTAGACAGCGATACGATGCCACAAGTGGTGTGGATTTCACAAACTAAAGTTTCAAGGGAGGGCTCTGTACATCTTTGGTGAAAAGGCAGCCATGGCTAGCAAATACAATATAAATCTAGATATTTTGGACAGAGACTACCTAATCTAATATTTTATGATAAATGTTGGCTAGTATACAATTTGTTTGATTGCATTTGCAGATAAATAGTGATTTCACTTTGAGCTCTCCCTTAGGAAGTTAGCAATCTGAATCCTATCGCACACCACTTCTAGTGGCCGTGAGAACAATTGGTTGATCTTCTCCTCAATACATAACAAATAGAGAAACCATCTGACATAGAAGAGATTGAATGATTGAGTATACATGCACTAAAATCTACAGCTCTAATTGAAGTGCATCAAGGACGAGCTGAAATATGACAACGCACTGCATAATGACTATGTATATGATAAGGATCCCATGATCAGTTAACTTCAGTGACAGTAGTAGTGGTAGGCAGAGCTTGAAGATGGCCTCCTCAACCCAGCTAGTATCATAGCCAAGGAAGCTAGGGTGAATGTAGAGCGGCAGATAGAGCAACACATGCTATGCTCCCGCACTTTGCAACAGCTGCAACCACAAAGGTCCAGGGGAGTCAATCACTATCACACAACAATATGTTTGAGACCTCCACCTAGAGATATGACAAGGAGACACTACAGAGAAGTCATCATGGCACCCAATCCAATCAAGGTGATGAGCTTAGTCAAGCCACCCAACAGAGCCAATCAAGCAAGGCAGCTAGGGAAAGAAAGCAATTATCAAAACAGCAAGAAAGGAAAAGGAAAGAAAGCTGCAAATTTGTCGGAGAGGGTTGACAAGGAGCTTGTTCACTCAAATTTCAAGACCACTAAGAGTTGCCTAGATTATCTTGCAATACGAAAGATTATAAGTCTGATGGCCAAAGAGGTAGCATTGACATGAGAGGGTGCCTGACTCAGCCATATAGACTGAGTCCATTCACTGAGGAGTCTTGTTTCATTCATATCATGCAAGATGCATACAACAATGCATGATATAAGGCCTACAAGGATACAACAGCATACAAGAGATGGGCCTCTCAACATGCTTTAGGATTTGGCATTGCTGCAATGGATGATACAGCATGAGAGTAGGGCCACTGATGTCTCTAGATCCTCATCATATACCAGATCCCATGATGCATACCCAGCGTACAACCCTATGCATATCATTTGTCTAAGATATTGTATTTGAGTGGCTACTACCGTCCAGAGCCTAAGCCAGGTTAGATTTCATGACTCCAATCATTCCTGGGGTGGGATGGCCATCCCAATATTGGATAGAGGACCGGTATTAGGACAGCTATCCAGGATGCCTAGATTATCATATGCAAGAGTGGGCCCAAGATCTAGGTTGGACTCAAGTCCAAAGCCTCAACTATGAATGAGATCCCAACATTTACAAGCAGCACAAAAACTCCAGCAGGGACTAGATGTTGCTATGTACTTTGTAATCTAGATTTATTTAATATATGTATTTTTCAGTTAAAAATCATCCAAGATCCCTAGATTTTAAAATAAATCATAAAAAATTAGAAATTTGAAAAAAAAAATAAGAAAAAACAAAAACAATGAACCGGTATCGTAACCATACAATTCTCCATATCGAGGTTTGGTACAATACAATACCATATCCTAATGACACTATATCAGATCGACAGTACCCGGTATTGAGATTGTGTCATATACTTTTCTTGCCCTTGAAGCATCAAAAATTTTCTTGGGATCCAATCTCTCATCAACTTCAAAATATATACATGTCTTGAAGCTAATAATCCCTTGAAAAATATGCATAATAGCTGATAAAACAAGGACATAGAATATATTCTATATACTTTAAGTTTAATGATTATCAATTTATATGTATCAGATAAGACAATTCTACAGTTCATTAGAAATAAGTTCCTATACAAGATGTGCTTGATGAGCAAAATCAAGAAACCCCAAGACTGTTTCTTCCCTCTGTGAGACACTGGTGCCCGCATCATATGTAACTTAGATTAGATTAGGTGTTAAACTAAGGTCCAGATCACAGAATAAAAATATAATGACATGACTTCTTAATAAAAAGTGATTGAATAATGAAAAAGATTTCCAAGGAAACAAAGAGTTAGGTGCAATAAGTACCTTACGTTTTGCAGCATGAAACCAGGCATCTGCACATAGTGCATACATGTCTGCTCCGGTAAAATTTGGAGGACACTTCTTAGCTATTGAGAATAAAGATACATTCTCATGCAGTTTAAATTTTCGTGTAAGTGCTTTGAGAACCCTACAAAGGGACAAAAGGTTAAAATCACATCTAACTAGAGTAATCTAATAGTAACAATTCATGTGTGAACAAGAACTTACCTCTCCCTATAAGATACATCCGAATTTACTCCAACATATAGAAGTTTGTCAAATCGACCAGGGCGCAGAAGAGCTGGGTCAATAAGATCAGGTCTGTTACTTGCCCCTATAATAAATAAATCCTGCAGAATTGAAAGAAGAAAAAAAATGGAGCGATCAAAATTATTCAATTGATCAACATCCTTTAAAATACGCAAATAGGACATAGATATGTTGATCAATACCTGACTGGATTCATTTAGGCCATCAATTTCTGCAAGCATCTATAATAAATGAAGATAAGAGTTATGAGGTGTAAAACAAACTATATTATATAAAAGACAACTTTTAGCAGGCAGAGTCCAAATCACCTGAGAAACAACTCTGTCCATGACCCCACCTGAATCTCCAGCGGCTCCTCGAGCAGGAGCAAGGGAATCAAGCTCATCAAAGAAAATAACACAGGGACGTGCAGATCTTGCCTGTAGAAAATGTAATAAATAATGTGCCATGCCAAATATTTACATCTTTTGTGTTTCTTGGTTCAACAAAACAAGATACCTTCTGGAAGATGTCTCGAACATTTTTTTCCGATTCTCCTATGTACATATTAATTAATTCAGGCCCTTTTACACTGAGAAAATTCAACGAACACTCGGTTGCAACAGCTTTTGCCAACAATGTCTGAAATTTTGCAAAACAAGCATTTATTAAGCAAAGCAAATTCTTATTTGTCATCATAAAGGTAATTGTGGTTAACGTATTTTAGATAGCAATGACCACAGAAAACATTTTGATTGTTCAGGCCAGAACCAAAAAATGAGGTAAGTCTAATGTGCTAACCTTCCCTGTCCCAGGAGGGCCGTAAAGCAAAACACCTGACCTCTTGCGCAATCCAGATGAAAATAAATTCTTATGCAGGAGAGGTAACTGCAGGTATTATCATCTTAACAGAATCAGATATAATCCACCTAAGGAATTTACTAATTTTCAGAAGTCAAACTAGTATTAGGACTGCAATTGTATCCCAATGCATGAATCTTGCTCAATTAACAGCCTAAAGGAGCCAAATTAGGAAGACAGAGGCCTATAAGATCCCTAAAACCAGTCACACATACATGCTTGGTCAAAGACCTGAACCTAAAATAAATAATGCCACTTCGCTATGTACACCTATAGGTTAAGAAACAAACAAAAAAAAAAGCAATGCATGAAACCAGAAGGATGATTACCTAACAATCACACACCCAACTGATTCAACTTATACTCCTAACCAGCCATCCACCTTAACATTCTCATCTTTGTCATGCTCGTCTCATCTGAATGGACCTTGGCATAAGCCCAAAAATCTAATCAAGCCATTATTCTACAATTTTTGGATAATCCAACATAAGCATCCTTTATATCACATTGTGGGACTGGTACACGTGGTGGTTTCAGGCCAAGATATATACCATAGTTGCTGTCACTAACGTAATTTAAGTTGCATAGATTAAGACATTTGTCGATCTCAAAAGTTCATCCATTTACCTTTTTTTTTTCCATTTTAAGGGTGGAGGGATCCAGGGCAGCCCACATGCTCTCACAACCCTAGCTCATTTTACTTGGATGTGACTCTAGGCAGACTGCAAAAACATCTCTAAACCCCTGAAATCTAAAAGACATAAGCATAAACACATTTGTCTCTGATTATATATAGCATAATACCAAAGTTCATAATGTTGAAATAATATTATATATCAAATGTCCAGAGAGTATGAATCCCACTTGTTTTTTAAACTATTGATCTGTCTTTTTCCCCCTTATTCCATCTAATTCTATAATCATACCTGCAATTCCTTTTTCACCCCTCCCATTGAGGATCTCAGAAAAACCTATACAGTGTATGAGGTTCAGAAAAAAAAAAAACAAAAGAAGAAACTTTTAATATATTTATTTCTTTTCAGATTTTCAAATAATATATGCTGTGAGTTGTACCAAAAAAAGACTTACTCTATATCTATCTGCTACAAAAAAATGTTAAAAACCTCAAATCTCTTGCTTTCCATCTCTCGTTCCTTGCGATTTCAAAATTCCCAGCAGACTGTGACTGTGAGAGATACTTGTGAAAATGTTTAGTTTCTCTAGAGGTGAGACTCTTCTTTTGGCTTGTGCTCCATAACAAAAGCATGTACAAGCATCAATGTTGTTAGAGCGCCATGTATCTGGCCCCTCTGCCTTTCTACACCCGAGTCCGTGCACACATTTTCCTCCTATGTCCCTTCGTCATGACCATTTAGATCTCACTTGCAATCCTTGACAAGGGTGCAAGGTAGATCTAGCTTCATATATTTTCTGTCAAGAAAATGAGGAATGGATAGTCAATCGATCTCCCTCTTTAGTTGGGATGTCCCGAAGAAAGAGCCTTGCTTTGGGCAACCTTGCTAGAACATGATAATCACATCTTCAGCCGCAAATAAACACCTAAAAATTGAGATGTAGCCTCAATTTCTCTCAGTTTTTTCCCTTCCAGATTATTCCCTACTTCCTAAAACTTGATATGTAGCCACACCAACTTTTATAATATCTACCTCTATACTTGAAGGAAGTAAATAAAAATCTTCTCCACAAACAAAGGGGAATTCATCTTCCTTATTCTCTGGTTTCAGATACAAAAGAAAACAAGAAAAAATATCACTCACCCAACTCCAAAGGGAACATAAATTGAAACAATTCAAACAAGCAATGAAAATATTTACCTACTTCTTGTCTTCTAGTTTCATTAAGGACCACAGAACTGGTAAAAATGCATATAGACCCCATCTCCTTTCCTTCCTCTGGTGTTTTGTTACAAAGAATTTCCACATGTTCTTTCATTGCATCGTACCCCAAAACCCCAACACAAAAAAAGAGAGTCCTTGTCTTGCAAAATAAATAAATAAAGGAATGAAGGAATGCAAGTTTCAGCATTTCCTTTTCTATATGCAACACAACTAAAACAAGCCCCATCCATGCTCTAGTTTTAACAAAGGAAATAGTAAGCATAGAGGTTATATTAAGTAATCGATTTATCTACATGCTATGAATCAATATCAAAATTACACAACTATAATATATATACAAATATATATATATATATATATATATATATATATATATAGAGAGAGAGAGAGAGAGAGAGACACACACACACACACATACCTACCATATAGGAACATTGATATTTTGTGTTATAGTGTATACTGATTTGATTGCATGCAGTTTTTTTTACCCAAGATACCATCAGCTTTCTCCTTTTATTCTGATTGGAAGACCCAAACATCATAATCTCAAAATATTAGGAAAGCAAATGCAACAAAATATTGCCATATATTAAGAAAAAGGATGCAATTAAAAATCATAGTATATTAGGAAAGAAGATGGAACCAAATTACAATATATTAGGAAAGAAGAAGCATTCAAATATCAACAACAATTTCTAATTTTTGTTTTAAATTATTCTCTGCTTTATTTCAGATTATATATTCCCTCTACTTCCACCATAATTCTAGAAGCAAAAGAATAAATAATCATGTGTCATAATTAAGCTATGTTTATTACTTGTATAACATGTATGCCGCATGTGCCTGTTTGTTAGTACACACTATAAGAGACAGCAAGCATGTGATAGAAAAACAAAGAGACTTTAAAGTCCGAATTTATGCAAATGCAGCACAAGCAATAGGCCATAGAAACAAAGATTAAACTTGCTTTTACTTTAGAAATGCACAACTGTATAGATTTACTTAAAAAACTTCCTGTCTTGCTTTAAAAAGACATAACTGATATAGAACAGTACCTGAACGGTATCTAGAATTGATTTCTTCACTTCTTCAAGCCCACCAACATCTTCCCATTTCACATTGGGCACCTAAAGCAGAGCATTTCCAATCCAAACATCCCATATAAATGTAATAAATCCAAGCAATTACCACAGAGGACTCAGACTTGGACCACATGTATACACTATGCATATGATCAGAAAAAATAAGAAAAAGCAA
Source organism: Elaeis guineensis (assembly GCF_000442705.2). Taxonomy (NCBI): domain Eukaryota; kingdom Viridiplantae; phylum Streptophyta; class Magnoliopsida; order Arecales; family Arecaceae; genus Elaeis; species Elaeis guineensis. The sequence goes on from NC_025999.2 coordinate 6,497,564, forward strand.
GAACAGTAAGAACACAAATTATATGGCATTAAAAATGCCATGACTCAGAAATTGGCATAGCATCCATATGCAAGAAAATGGTATTAAATATTCTTAGCTTGAACATGTTATCTCACTTTGGGTGTACCCAATGCAGAAGCATTCCTTTTCTTTGATCGTTCCAAAGCTTTTGAGAAGTCTTCTCCACCCAGATGCTTAGCTGCATTTCTATCAGAGCTATTGCCATCCCAACCAGACTTAAAGCCTGCAACAGAATTTTCATCATGCTCACTGAGTCCAACTCTATCATTGTCAGCTAAAAATCTGTGTATAAAACTGGCACTGGCATCAGCAACTAAGGCACGTATATCCCGAGGCATGAAACCCGATGTCTGTGCAATGATGTCTTTTAGAAATTCATCATTAATGCTCTGCAAAAAAAAAAAAAAAAAAAATCATTTCTGAAACCAGAACCATGAAATGTTGAATGTACAAGAAAAGTTGATACCTGATCGTGGATCTTGGTGGCACCTTGAAGTGACTGGGACAGCATGTTAATCCTCTGTGCTTCACTTAAAGAACTCATGCTTATCTCATGGCTGAAGCAACGTCTAATAGGTGGTTGCAGACCTTCAGAAGTATCTGCAGCTGCAACTAGTAATACTCGGTGACTGCTTTCTCTTTCAGCTTCCACTAGATACTGAATCAAAGGAATGCTAGAATAAGAACGCGAAGACCATTATTATATCAGAAAATGCAGTTTATCTAACACTACAAACCCAAGAAAGCTAGAAATGAGTGAAAAATGTTTCAGAAGACATCATACAGAACCATCATTTGCTGCTTTTTCAGGATTGAACTCCTCATCTTCAGAAACTGGCTCCGTAAACTCTCTAATGACTGATGCAACTTCTGAAGTAAGGCTGACTTGATCAGATGGTAAACCTTCATTAGAAGATAGATTGCCAAACACATCAAAGTGGCGAAGTAGAAGAATAGAAGGTGAATATCTGCAAGAAATCAATTTCAAATATACTCAATGCATTTCAATTGCAAAATTTCCGGGACAAAATTATCCAGTGTCTACTTAAAATGAATTTTTTTGGAGAAAATGACCATCTTACAGTAAAATCCAACATCAACATGAAACTATTTCTACTATAAGGAACCCAAAACTTCTCGGGCGAATAATAGAAACACCTAAAGTGATAAAAAGTAATACTATTTTATGTATACCTGTAAGCCATTTTGAACATATTTGCAAGTGCAGCAGGCATCTTCCTCTCTGAAGGAGCCATAAGGTCATGACAACTAAATTCCACTACATGCAAGCCTAAACGACCAGCAACATATCTAACAACAGTTCGCTTACCACACCCTGTATTCAGCATTAGTTAAACATATTTCAAAGTTGCATGTGGCAAACACCTAAAAGGAAACCTACAATCTGTAAAGTGAACATTAAAGTCACCTGCAGGACCATATAAGAACACCGCAACCCTGAATTTTGATGATAGAGCAGAGGGGCATAATGTAGGTGCTAATATGGATGCCAAGAGCTTCACACTATCACCTTGCAAGGGCATAAGTTCATTGTAGTTGCCAATTAATATATCAGGAGGAATAGCACAAGTTGCGCTTCCTCCAAGAACAAGTGCTGTTTGATTACAATTAACACGAAGGATAGATTCATTTAATGGCTCCATAGCCATGACCTGGTTAAAGAATGTGATAGTAAGAATATACAATACATGTCAAGTTCCCAATACATTATGATTTATCTAACAGAGGGATTATTAAGGAAGAAAACAAAACAAACCTTGAAGTAGATTCTATTGCTGGAAAATCTTTTGAGCATATTCTGGTTGCAAGCAACACACATTTCTGAACCACAATACCAATTTATGTGAATACAGAAAACATCACCTCTAGCCAAAAACCTATCAACTTTAAAGTATGCATTCAAAGCTGAGTCAATTATATCTTGACGGTCCCCCACTTCAATTGTTGAATTTCCCCGAAGGGATCCAAGCGTACCACATTCAGGGATCTTTACAAAAGAAACCCTTAAGTGTGACGCATATTTGGGCAAGTGAGGCCATGCATCAAGCTCTATGTGCATAGAGGAATTATTTGTCCGCCTCTCATCTGTCTCATGCCCTTCAGCTTCAAACAAAGATTTTAAGGATTCTTGGCCCCCATGAACAAGAAGTTTCAGGCAAGAGACATGCAACCCAAGGTTAAATGCTAAAAGTGGGGTAACATATGCAACTTCCTGATCCAAGGAGAGATGAATGCTTGATGGATATGTAAATGAAGACAATATATTCATTACACGACAAGAACTCGAAGCCGAGATGGCTTGGTCGGTGCATTCTTCCCGTTTCTCTCCCACAACTGGACGATCAAGGACCATAACCTTAACGATTCTCCCTACGTTAGTATCGGAATTCTTGACAAGAACCTAGAAATCATTATAAAATCAGAAAATTGTCGAACAGAACGCCATAAATATAGACTCAAGAGCCAAAGGTCCCAATCATAGAGGAACAAGTTTGCTACCAGAGATCCAGCTGTGATCGAGAGTCTCTTCAGCACGGAGGCAGAAACACCCACCAAGTGCGAATGCTCCTTCAGCTCATCGCCTCCAGCTCCATCATCCGCAAATTTTAGAATCCCAGATATCAATCGCAGCCCCGGCCGGCCCTGGTCGCCAGATGCACGGTCTCTACCTCCACCATCCTTGATGCCACCGGACCTGGCTGAATTGAGGACGGAATCGAGGAGGGCTCGGGTGGAGGAGAGTATGAGAGGTTTCCGCCCCTCGACCATCTCCGATCCAACCGACCGGCAGCCAAGGAGCTGGAGATCGTCGGACTGAGACAAGAACCTAGTCTGCGTAGATTGGGGTTAGGGTTTTAGCGGAAGGAAGAAAGAATCGCGAAATCTAGTCTTCGTTCGTTCCTCATTTTCTTCGAACGTGTGAGGGAATAGCCTAACCGGGAATAAGCCGCGTTATCCCGCTGGTGTATTTGTTAGGAGGATAGAGCCTGGAATAGGATTTTATATCAACCAAATACTACTTATAAAAGATATGCCGAGGGATGAAGTAGCTGCTCCTGATCTTGAAACCATCTTTTGCCCGTCGTTCAGACGGACCATTACGCCAGCCATGTAAAAGCTCAACCACCTCCTCATGCCACTTTCTTATATCCGTTTTAGGAACAAAAATCATATAAGATGGACATTAGAGAAAAAATTACGGGGGACTTTATAGTTATCATAAATCTTTTAATCTAGGGGATGAGTCTGATCAAGTCTTACTGAAATTTCTGTATCGGAGTAGAGAGTTTAGGGATACGAGATCTGCTAGCATTAAAGTTACCCATATAGCTTACCAGATCTATCTGGCTCAAAACATTGGTCTTTTTGAGGCAAGATGGTGGCTAGCCAGAATTGTGCTCGAGAGCTTTTCAAGCAGCCAAAATTGTGGATGCTTTACGGTCGGAATTGACCTTAAGGAGTCAGGACATCGGGGACCCCTTTGACACTCTTACAGCATCTTGTAGGATTTATATTATCTGGGAGCCCCGACCTCCGATCTTCTTGAGGGTCAACTTTGATAGTAATGTGACTAGTGGCAGAGGTGATGCAAGTTTAATGATCAATGACCCGGATTTTGGATTCATTGCGACTGATAGAATCTGTTTGTTTGGGATCTCCACACTCAACGTGGAGTTTCGAGCCACTTGAGGGGCCATCTCTTTCACGCGTCTAGTGCTTATAGCCCAATGAGTGGTGCTGGAGGATGATTTGACAATGATGGTTAGCTGGATTCGGGGACGAGGGAGGGCTACTGCTTCCAATCCATTGGTCCAAAACACCTGAAGCCTGTTAGTGGAGTGCGCCTTCGTAGATATCAGACATTTTACTGAGAGGTAAATTCTACTATCGATTGGATTGCGAGTTTTATAGCAGATCACTTTAGAGAAGGTAGCTAGACTGATATATCTTTTTTGTCGATATTGTTCAAAGACATCCTTCTTTCTGACTTTTCAGATTGTATTCAACTCATTATATATGAATTCTCTGACTTATCCAAAAAAAAAAACAAAGAGTAAACATAAAAGTCAACGACCTTTTCTACTAATATAGTTATCAGTTCTATGATTTAAAAAAATATAATATTTTTTCTTTCTTATTTTTAAATATATTTTTTATTGATAATATTATATAGCTATATGATACATATGAAACAAATTAATACACATCTTCAAATAAATTGATACATAATTTTTAGAATATGAAGTTCATCAATACATAGAATACGTGGCATACACTTACCAAATTATTATCAAACAACTCAATATGCACCTCCAAGCAAATTAATATACAGCTTCTGATATTTAATATTCATAAGTACACACTACATGGCCTGAGGATTCACACTCATCAACTTGCTAATATATACTATAAGCTTCTTTAATACACACCAATGTCTCTAGGCAAAAAGCATATTTTTGAAACTATGTATCAATTTATCTAAAGAAATATATTAGATCATACTAAGTGTATATTAAAAAAATTTATAGTATGTATTAAAAAGTTGATGAATATGTATCATCATATCATATAGTATGTACTTGTGATATAATATTTAGAAACTGTATATCAATTTTCTTGGAGGTATGTATTGGATTATTTGATAACTAATTTGCTAAGTATGTACTACCTGATCATGTATATATATTAGTGAACTTCATATTTTAAAAACTGTGTATTAATTTATCTAAAGATGTGTACTGGATTATCATGAGATATGTATTAAAAAAACTTACAGTATGTATCAAAAAATCGATGAGTATATATCAGCATACTATGTAATGTGTATAGATTAACATAATATTTTAAAAACTATGTATCAATTTATTTAGATATGTGAATTAGATTGCTGGATAATTAATTTGCTATTAATCATTTAACCGTATATTGTGCATTGATCAATTCCATATTTTAAAAACTATGCATTGATTTTTCTGAATGTGCATATTGACTTGATTATTAATTTGTTTGGTGTATATCACTTGGCTATATAATATGTCTCAATAAAAGTATGTTATAAAAATGAGAAAGTAAATAAATATTATATTTTTTATTATTAATTATGAAACTAATAATTTGTTAATTAATATATTTTTTATATTAATTATGAAACTAGTTTATCTCTCTCTCACTCTCACACTCACACAAACACATAGGGGGTGTTTGGTTGGGGGGAGTGGGAGACTGAAATCAAAATCGAAATAGATGACTTCCATTCTAACTGTTTGATTGGGAGGAGTCTTATTCCGATTCCGATTTCAGAATAGAATGGGAATGGCTCAATTTATATAGAACTCAATCCCTACTCTTCTCTATAGATTCAAATTTTCATTTCAATTTCAATTTCGATTCGATTCCGGTCATGAACCAAATACTTCGAAGGATTTGGCTATTTCGATTTCAATTCCGATTCTAAGTTATTTCGATTCCTATTTCCAATCTGATTTCGATTTCAAACCAAACATCACCGTAATGTATTTGGAGCCTAATGGCTTATAGCATGCGCCAAGGATTGACATTTTTTATTCCAGGACCTGCATATAGGTCCAAAACTGTCCATAAATACACTTGGATAACAACTTTTCTTAACCAAGTCAGGTTCGGGTTAACCAAAACCAATCAACTTGTAAATGGGTCAAATTTGGCTTATAAGCCAAATGGATCATCGAGGCCTCAACAAATTCTTCACAATTTTATTGGAAGAGGAAAAAATTTTCTTCAACCTATTCAACTCAAATATTTTAAAAATTAATATAAAATACTAATTTTAAAAATGAGGTCTAAGCTCTTTAATTTTTACTAGAAATAGTCAAAACTATTACATAAAACCTCAATTTAAACCAGTGAGGTTTAAGACTCCAAAACTGAGCCCACATTCCTCATTCAGTTGAAAAAAGAATTAAGCAAAAGGTAAACTAGCACCGTTTTCACTTTGCTCTGGTCCATTTGTAGAAGCCTATAGTTCAAGGTTTCTATTATACTACCAAAACCCATCCTTTTAAAATCTGATTGGTTCCTTTATAGATGGGCCCAAATTTTCAAAATAAAAGAATATTTTAAAATTCTAACCTAAACAAAAGTTAGGCATGGAATCAACACTAACTTCATTTTCTACTATGTAGCCAATTTTTTTTTGATTTGGCAACCCAAATTTTTGGTTCATAATTGAATACTGAGGTAGATCTCCCAAACCCCGCTCAAACCTTCTTCAAGTGGCTAAAATGGTGCATAACAAGTCTAATTATCCTCATTATCAGGACCTTACTCTCACCCGAATTCCTAACGTGCGAGACTCTTGCTATTATAGGATCCGGAGAAGATTGAATGTATATATACCCTTACCACCCAGCATGCTAGGTGCATAAGACTTCTACATCTATAGCCATAACCCCACATGTCATTGCACTAAACTTCCATCATTGCAAGGTCTAAGGAGAATTAGATGTACAAATTGCTTGTGTGTTTGAAAATTGACACACAGCTATACAAATAAACCTCGTTTGGTTCGTGGGAAGAATTTTTCTTCTCAGGAAGTAATTTCTGAAAAATTATGAGAATTAGATGTAAAAATTGCTTATGTGTTTGAAAATTGACACACAGCTATACAAATAAACCTCGTTTGGTTTGTGGGAAGAACTTCTCTTCCCAAAAAGTAATTTTCTGGAAAGTAACTTCCTAGAAAGTTACTTCCTGAAAATAGGATTTTGGTATATTTGATTGACCATGAGAAGATGACTTATTATAAAGTAGCTTATGTTTAGATGAACACCTATTTTTCTGAGAAAACTATATAAAATACCTATTATACCCTTAGTAGATATAAAATCATACATTTTTACTCATAAACTTTATATAAATATTAATATTATATTTATATTAATATAAATATAATATTAATATATTATAATATAATATTAAATCATAATAATTTATTGTATTAATATAATACTAATATATTAATATTATATTAACATAATATAAATCTTTTAATATAATAAATTTATTAATATAGATATAAATATGATATTATATGAGGCTTCAATCTCTCTTCAATTAGCCCAGGCACCTAAATATTATACTAATATTAATAAAAATATTATATTAATATAAATATTAAAATAATATTAAAATATAATAAATATTAATATTATATTTATATGAATATTAAGATAATATTAATATAAGATTATATTACTATTTAATGCTTCATCCTAATCATCTATTGATATTTTACTAAATTTTAATTATAGATCTTAAAAGGGTATTTTAGGAAAGTACCACTTTCTATGTCACGGAAAGTACCAAAATCCATCTTCTCCATGGATTTTCACTTTTCATGAAATGTAAGAAGTGACTTCTCATGGAAAGTACTTTTTTCACTCTTTTTCTCCTCTTAAAACTCCAACCAAACAAGAGGCACTTTCTTCACTTCCCAGAAAATGCCTCTTCCCCCCTCTACTTTCCGTCAACCAAACGAGTCCTAAAGGAGAAGCCAATGCTCTTCCGAAGCGATAAGCACCACAAATCCATGAAACCATATGTCCATAATCTGAGATGCCATGTGTCCTTCATCCTATAGTGCAGGCAGCCCACTTTGCCGTTAGGTTGCTTACATAAAAAAATAATAAAAAAAATATGGCTGGTTGCATTAGAACAAATAATTAAAAAAAGAGTATGGTGGCCTTACATCCATTTATCTGGCATAAAAAAAAAGAAAAAAAATATGTGCTCTGCGATAGAACCTTCCATGGATATTCATTGCAGGATGGAATTCGATTGAATAGAGTAATTCCCAGATAGCCTTTCTTGACTGATTCAAGAGGAATGATGGTCTGAAAATGTTGGATAAGATTGATGGAGGGGACTGCTCAATTAGAGAAGTAGAAGATACAATATGATGGAGGACAGCTAGTGAGGGTGGATGGGGTTATAAATATCCCTCTCTCGTTATTGGGCAGTATGCTTCAGTGAAAGACAGGATTTTCAAGTGAGTTTTTTCACTATAGGTTAAATTTTGTTTGCATTATTTTCTCTGCTTTAGACTCATCAAACTGTATGGGGTGGTTGCTGTAGGTGTATTGCAGCCATCCATTCCCTATGCTGTATCATCTGAGCAAGGAAAAGGTCTGGTCCAAATCGAGGTGTGATTCATTAGCACTTTCACCTTCAATTGGGGGCTGCTGCATCCTTTGACAACTTTCCTCCTCCTATATTGCATCATGTGGGAGATAAGGTTATTGTGATCAATGTGGATACGGAACCACTGTTCAATGCAATTTGGGAAGGTTGTTGCGTGCGATAGCCTCCAATTCCTGGAGATTGCCATGGATAATTTAGCAGGCATCCATGGTGGCATTAAGGAAAAGGGAGAGGAGAATAGGGTCGAGATGGTTGCTGAACTTTAGCTCAATCCCTTTGGATTTTTTGTGGGGGTTTCTGGATTTGGATCCAAAGGAATTAGTTTTGGATTTTGGATTCGAGCAGGTCAATTCGGGTTTTATTAATTAAACTATTGGTTTAGGCTAAAGGGTCTGGTTTTGATTAACCGACCTAACAGGTTTGGGCTATTGGATGATAGGTTATTGGGAATTGGATTGGGTGGATTTGGGTTAGAATTTTTAGTCAGTTTTTTGGGTTAGGTTAGCTTGGATGATTGGGTTTAGCCTGGGTTTTCCAACAGGGTTCGGTTTGGGCTTAGGGTCAGGATTGGATCCCTGATCAGGGTTAGCATCGAGTAGTCTGGGCTTAATGTAATGGTTGGGTTGACCCTAGGTTTTCGAATAGGGTTCAATGTGGGCTTAGGGTCAGGATTGGGTCCCTGATCAAGGTCAGCTTTAGGGATCCTGGGTTTTCCAATAGGGTTCGATTTGGGCTTAAGGTCAAGGTTGGGTTCCTGATCAGGGCTAGCATCAGAGAGTCTGGGTTAGGGTTTGGCTTGCGGAGGGTGAAATGGCAGAGGGGGAAAGGACGATGGGTGGTGAGGGTCCAGGTTAGGGAAATCGTGATGGTGGTTGGTAGGTTGACGGTCGGTGTGGGTAAGGATTAGGGTTGAGATGAGTAGGATCTAAATTAGGGTTAGGGTTTAGATGGGGATGGTGGTTGGGAGGGTTAGGGTTAACATCGAGGTTCGGGCTAGGGCTAGGATTCGGGTTATGGAGATGGGAATAGCAACGGAGAAGTTTGATAGAAAATGAAGACATGGATAAGGAGAAGAGAAAAAAAAAATGAGAGGGGGTGTTGAATCCAGGATCAGTGGTAGGGGAAGATGGAAAGGATGATGGAAGGTACCAGAGGCGGAGAACCCAGTAGCGAGCTAGTGCTGTCGGCACGCTTCCTCAATGGCAATTGGCTTTAGGCTCCTTAGTGCACATCCTCGATCGATGAAATCGGCCCATACCGATGGGTCTAAAGAGAGAGAAGCATCGAGCGTAGATCTGGTGGGTGGTCGCAGAGCGATGATGGGCTTCGGGGGTGGGGTGGGGCTAGGGGGGAGGGAGGGTTTGGAGGAGGTAGCAGAGTGAAAATGGTTAAGAGAGGAGGCTGACATCCGACAAGGAAGGATCATCGGGTGTGGATCCACCAGGTGGTCGCAGAGCGGTGAGGAGATTCGAGGATGGGGCGGGGACCGGGGGCGGGTTTGGGGTAGGCGACGAAGTGGAAGGATCGAAAAAAGAGGCAGGATTATTTAGGGGGCCATTTGCAGGAAATGATTTATGCATGTGCCACGCATAAAAACCCCATGCGCCCTCATGACGCCCGAGGGACCCCCATAAAATTGTATGCAGAGACTGGTAGCATAAATATTGTATGCGGGTGGTTACATATTCTTGATATTTATAGTTGTTTTGTGCTGACGTCCTCATACTTATATTATGCAAAAATTACAATGAATATATATTGCTATGCTTTTATTTAGATTTATTTGATGAAAAAAATCTGACAAGGTGAATGTTATACCATATTAGCATACATTGATTTAATTTTTTTAAAAAATGCTCATTAACATAAATTACCAAGAAAAATTTTTTAGAGAATAGAAAAATTGAGTATGCTTATTAAATAATTCTTTTTTAGAAATTAGCATGAATTGATTAAATCTCTTTAAAAAAATGCTCATTAACATAAATTGACAAGAATTTTTTTTTGAAATATAGAAAAATTGAATATATTTATTAAATAATTCTTTTTTAGAATCAAGTTTATCATAATTTGATTACTTGTTTTTGAATAAAGCTCATTAACATAAATTACCCAAAATTTTTTTTTAAGGTTAAGAAAATTGAATATACTTATTAAATAATTCTTATGAGATCAAGGTACTTTAATTCTGATGATTGTATATGCACCCCTTTCCTCTATTTTTATTTTTATTATATCATAAAATTTTTATATTTGGATAATATGATTACAAAAAATCTACATATTTTTTCTACAATTCAAGGGACGGATCCCTTGCGTACGAAGATTTATGATATATTAGATGATGACATCAAATGATACTACTTATTTTGTATTAAATATCTATATTCTGCATAAAAAAAATAAAAATAAAACCAACATGATTTTATAAGAGATAGATAATATAATTTTAATTAAAATTATTAATTTCTTCAAATTATTATCATATTTTTACCATTTGTTTTTATCTTTTTTTTTAATTTTAACCCACAATACAATGCGGGTACACCGCTAGGATATCACAATAAAGCAACCTTGCCATCACACCAAAATCATTCTATCTAAAATCATACTTTACCAGCTTAGTTAGCTATCAAGTAAATAATATATTTATTTGAAAATTATATTTTTTGATGAGATATTTGGAAATTATATTATTTTGAGACAATAACTAATACAATTTTCTTATAGTTTGACCTTATATTATATTAATTATGTTCATTGACAGATTTGAAACCACAATTCTTTCACTAGATTCTCAAATTTAAAAACCATAATCTATATAACCACAATCAACATAATACCCTTTTATCTCAAGCCAAATTTTATTCCTCCAAACCGAACCATATAGGGTTGGTCCAGATACCGACTGCCACAACCCAATATTAGCGATGAAATTACTAATAGCCTGCTCTTCTCTTAGTAAATTCTATGCTGTCGCTTGTCATTATTTGATAAATAGAAAACTAAACTCAAAATCATTACATAGTCCAAAACAAAAAGTTGAGCACATTGCAGCAGCAAGGATTTGCAAGACTTAATGAACTGTGACTCACTTAACCTTCCTATTCTCGTTTCTTCTAGCCGCATTTGAAGTATACCTTTGTTTTTTCTGTCTCTTGTATTCATCATACAACTTGATGGATGATAGAGTGTGATTCAACTCTCTCCTCAGTCTCTCATTTTCTGCAATGTCTCTAAGCACCATGAAATGATCTTCCAACCTGTGTTTGACCTCTTCCTCATCTATTGTGTTCTCCACTTTGTGAACTTCATCAGGACTGATGATAACAAAATTCTTTCCCCTCGTCCTTTTACGATTTAGAGAAACTGGTTTACCAGTTGGTTTGAACAGCTCTCGTTCGATTGACGAGTCTTTAAAGGCTTGTGGCGGGGACGTCGTGGAGAGGTAAACCTGATTCTGGGCAGGGTTCATACTTGCCATGCTTGAAATACTAGTAGCCATGGATGAGATGGAGGGATTGTAATGCTTTGCCAGAAGACTAAGCTCCCATAGAACTGAAGCGAGAGCACCACTCAGGTTCGGGTCTGTAGCCTCTGGTTGATACTTCTGTATGTGGGCAGCACCGCAGCAGGGTGAGAGAGAGAGAGAGAGAGAGAGAGAGAGTAAAAGATGGAAGAAAGCAGATATTTGTGAAGAGGGCATAGGTGTTACCACTACTAAACCGGAGAGCGAACCACCACCAGCATCATTCTCCAACAAATTACGGCACTTGCTGTTCTTTTGGAGTAAATGTTTTAGTGTCACCAAGGCTGCATTACAATTACAGAAGTAAATTAGTATGATTGTGGTCACTTCCAGATACCTGACGTTTAGATTGTAATTTTAGAAAGAGGCATAAAATTTCTACTTCCGAATGTCTGCTTGCCAGGTACTATTAAATGCCAACAAGAATGATAGGGGTGAAACCTAGGAGAATTATGAATCTTTTAACAAAAATAGGATCTCCTGCTCTTAATTCAATAGCAAGTGGAAGAACAAAACAGTAAGTATAATTCAGAGAAGAGCAAAGTCTCAGAAAAATATCATTAACTGAATCAGTTTATCATGTCACTTCAAAGCTTGGAAACCTAGCGACATGGATTATATTATTCACATAAAACTCTGCAGGAAGTATAACAACTCCCCCAAAACATTTGTTTCTCTAAAAACATCACCTGATTGTCACATGCAAAGAAAGGTGAAAACATTATAATAACGCTAAAAGATCTCACCAAATAAGAGATATTAAAAAGAAGAGCAACCTGCCATAGCCTCCGCAGAACCAAAGGACAAAGAAAAAGTGGCCAGCCGTTTTACGAAAGCAGCAGCTCTATGCATATCATGTTGTTTTCCTTCCCATAGCATTGTTTTTAAAGCTTCAGCCAACACCTCACCCCGATCCCTGCTAGCACAGAATAACTAGTTGAATCTTCCCAGCTAACTTACATATTTCAAGCATATTCCACAATTCTGGCATAGTATGCTTAAAAAAAATACGTGTAGTGTTAAATGCATAATGTAAAGAATAATCCTGAGATGAAACTCAATTTCCAAAAGTATGAATAAAGACAAAGCCACTGGAAGTTGAGATCACCTAGATGGAATAATTACCAAGTTTAATGGACCAACCAAAAATGCATGATGATGAAAAAAGAAAAATTTAAGTGATTGAAATATCATGAAGAAAGACAAATGGAATAGCATGAGATGGTTATGCACAGGCCAATACAAATTTCTGTACTCTCGTTCCATACTTGTTCTACTTACCTACCACTAAGAGAAGACTGTTAGAGAGCTCCTGCAAATCTCATGGCAATGGGCTAACTAAATCCATTATAGCTTAAGATATATTTCTTAAGAGAAGCAAAAGAATACCAAACCACTTGGATATCAATTGACCCAATAAATAACTATATAAAACATATTAAGTGAATGAGAATCCATTAAGCCAACCATTGGGAGGGATGGTTATGGATATACAAAACTATATCACAACTAGCTAAAATAAGGAGGTTTAAGGTCAATATTTCATACTCTCAGATACGCCCAACATCCACCTCAATCTGCAAGGCATAAGCTTCATGGTCTTCCTATTCATGAAGAGAAATTCAAAACAAGTTGTTTCAATGTATGTCAAGAAAGAGCAAAGAAATTTGTCTTTTGGACTTGGATATCATACTGAACTTCGTAAGTATGATGATGACTATGATGATGAGCGCACTGACTATATGCACTTGATTCAGATGTATCAGAAAATAATATCAGATAAAAAAATAGCAAAATATGTTAAGTATCATCAAGTCTTAATACACTTGGATTGTAAAATAAAAATATAAGTATATACAAGTATGACATTCAAGTCCAAAACAATCAAGAGCATTCAAAATAATAACACCCTCCTAGCTCCACAGATTTTGAAAAAATAATAGCATGATGTGCCCCTACTAAAATGATTTACACATAAGGCAAAAAATTACACCACTGACTTGTGTCTTTTGTACATGACAATTATGCATCACTTTATAGCCTTACCCACAAATTCCAGATTTACTATCCCAAAATGACTTGGGATGGTAGGTTGAGGTAACTTGAGCTAATACTAAAACGAACTACAGTGTATTTGTGGTCTTTGTGGTGTTTAAATCTTAATAAGGTGATGAAAGACTTGGGTATAATGTGGTTTCAAGTAGTCTAAAGTCTAAACATAGGAGCAATTCATGCACTTCATAGTGGAAGCTATGTTCACTCAGAACAAAAATATACAAATTACATAAATAATATAAATCTACTCATTTCTAACTCCTTTTTATAAATTACAGTCTAAGAAATTATAGAATGGTAAAAAAATAAATTTTCAGTAATTTCAGGATTGTTAATGTAAAATATGTTTCATAAAACAAGGCTGGAAGCACTATGAAGTATGTGTAGAACTAAGAGCAGGATTCTGGAGCAGAGAGAGTGATAAATTCTGCTAACCTGTTTTTATTAATGTGAATTGAGAAAAGCAACAGCAAAATGAAGTGATTAACTACCAACAGAACTAATAATTAGTCATATAACTAATGTGGTATGGAAGAAACAAACCAACAACAAAAAAAAAAAGAAACATGGTACATAACAAGAAAGAGATAAAAAATAAAAGAGTGACATGTAGATAAAAAGTAAAGAACATAAAAATTTTTTAGCACTCCAGAAATACATAAAATTAATTGTAATTGGCATTTTTTCTGGCAACTAAGTATGTGACACAAATGGGGATGTATTCATACATCACCCTCCGATATTCCACTTGATAATTGAACAGAATATTAAGCACAATTAGAACAAGTTCTAATATCAAATATACATGCATTGCTGCTATATTATGAAGAATCAAGCTCCTTTTATAAAGAAGGCATTATCAATTCTTCTATAGCCCAAACAAGGCTCCCAAGATGCAGCATATGAATGCAATCCAGCACCCTGAGATAAAAATTTCAAGTCTTTGTGAAGCATAAAAGCTATGGCACGAGTGCCATAAACAAATTATCCATTCAGTGAAGAGGAAAAAAAAAACTTCATCCTGGATAAAGTCCCAATGAGGTCATATAATTCAACTTTAGCTAGACAGTATAAGAAGATAGATTCATAGTAAGCATCTAAGTGATGCAGGACCAGAGATTATGCTCAAAGGAGCAATATAGAATAAGAACTTCTAATAATGGTTATGTAAAGAATAAAGATTATCAAGAAATGGTTCAGGCAAGGATTGACTAGTAGAGCTTGGATATCATTGGAGCAATTGAGATCATGGGTGGAAAGATGATAAATGCATGGAATAAAATATTCTTAACCAAAGAAGCAGGTTAGAAAGAAATTGCAGCAATGATGGCTAGGGCTAAATCCTGACATTCAGTTGATCAGAGTCATAACACTGGTTTCTTTTCTTTGTAGAAGAGTTTTATATTAAGAATTCATGCGAGATGCAAACCATGTATTTCTAAGTAACTCATATGACGAAAGCATACAAGCAAGGTTCTGAGATTTTCAGAACCAAATTGAAAGGAAGTAGGTCCTTTTTGTATATTTTGCATGATATCGTGTATGGACTCATTCTAAATTATGATAAGAACTGCTATTTATGTGGGTTCATACACATCTGACCCCCCGGACCAAGCCACATCGTTCTAATCTGCTTTTGTATGCAGACAAGTTGCATGGTCGGCTACCAAGTGGCCTGCATCTGCATGAGCCCAAGCCCCAGAGATGTGGCCCTATACCTCATATATATCATCTTATTTTGACTCTGTCTTTATTGAACTACTTCTAAATTTCTATTATTTCACCTATCATGATTTTTTTTTTTTTGATATTTTAAATACCAACTGCACAGATGGGCCTAAGAGACTGCATACTCTTTATGCGCTATGCACTACTTTGACCACCTACATACTACTGCCACATTTTTAGATAAGAAATATCACTATATACTAATCATGGAGAACCAATGCACTTCTGGCAAGGGTCTATTTGATCTGTACCAAATTCCGTATCCAACTCCAAACACAACCCCTGCAGTCTCTCTCTTGGTGTTTGTCACAATATTTTTCTTACAAGCCCAAACATTTTAAAAAATAAATAAGGCTTGCACCTCAACTCATTAAGAATTTAAACACCTTGCCTTATGCCTCTGTCTTTTTGAACTTAGTGCAATAGTTGTGATATGCATCTTAAGCAAAGACATGAAAGAAAAACCAAATTGGGAAGATATACCGAGATAAAGAATATGATCGCCATTGAAGAATTTATTTGACAATGAAGCCAGGTGTTGTATAAATATTTCACATAAGAGATGCCAGATGCAAGATCCATGACATGGCTGAGCAGGTCCTAGAGGCACCACTTTTCAATACCTCAGAAGGAATTAGATCGATTTTCATGCGAATGATCATCAGTCAAACAGACAAATACTAAATACTAATAGAGGGCAAAGATACCAGGGTAATAGCAAAGAAATTAACATAACAGATTTGATGTTAATGAAGCTTAAAACATATATCATTTCTACTATATTTACTTATTACTTTGCTAACCCTTTGCTAACACAGAGAGTTTATGAGTCAAACCTGTCAGGTCTATACTCCAAAAGAAGGTTATAAAGCTGAACAAAAAACTCCTGCAGATCAACATTCAGTGCATCTAGGCTGTTCTTCATTACTCTAAATGCCACTATGCAGCATTGGAGACGTTCAGAAACAGACAAGTAACTTTCAGATGAAGAGCCTTCAAAGTAGTAACTGTATCCAGCAAGCTTCTTGAGGCACCCCATAAGATCACCCATAAAATCTAAATCAATCAAGTGCGAGAACTTCCCCAAGCCATTCAAGCATGATGCAAGTAATGGGTGGGATCCAGATGCACCAGATGCTGCAACAGCATGGGCCTTAGACCTGAAGAACTAAATAAGATTAATCCTCTGAAATGACAAGTTACATTTTAATACACAAAATATAAAAGTATAAAAGCCCACATCTTCATAAGAGTTCATAGAGACAGGAGTAACAAAAATGAAGAATTAAATTTTAGTCTCAAAACTGTCCATCTAGCATAACCAAAAAGAAAATCAAGGAAATCATGAACAAAGAAAAATAAAGCTTACACAAAAGTAATCTTTATATAGTGAAGGAGAAAAAGGCCTAATGACAAGACACAGCCACTCGTGCTTTTGATTATATCTGAAAATTTTCTTACCAGAAATGGTTTTAGCAACCAAGAAGGTATGAAACAGAGATCTGGTAAGGATTGAAGTTCAGGAAAACATAAATACTAAACAAACAGATAGTTTGAGCACAAAAGATAAGCATCTATTATTGCAAGTGAATATTCCTTGTTTTTACTAGCAATAATTAGGTAGATGCACCAACAATGATGTGATGAAGATGATGGTGGTGATGCTAATGGCGAGCCCACTATGTAGTAGATGTGGCAATGATTCTGCAAATGGTGGTGTAGCAGCAATTGCAATGGTGGTGGCTCGGCACTAGCAACATGATAGAGGCAGCGATGATGATGGCAGTGATATTGTTAAGGTAATCATACTGGTTGAGGTGGAGGCAGCAGTGGTGGCAACGTCGGTGGAGGCAAAACAATGGTGGTGTTTTTGTTAGTAAGAAAAATAAATTACTTGTTTTGGAAATACCAAAAGTAAGGATTTCTTACTCTCATTTCTTCTAGACATAATAAAAGTAATTTTTGAAAAATCAAAATGAAAACAATAGCATCAATGTGTTTTTTATCTCGGTTACTACGATTTTTCTGTTAAAAATAATTGGAAACAAGAAATAAAATGATACCAAGTAGGCCCTTAATTTTATTGCCTTTTTCAATACATTTCGTTTTTCATTTTGTTGTAACTAGTAATTAAATATCAGCATACCAAATGGTCTCACTTCCATTCATCAGATTATATCATACTAGATAATCATTTCTAGTGATAATGTCATTTAGTTTCCAAGGTTAAAGAAATGAAAATGGAAAAACAACATCACATTATACTGTCAAGTTAATC
Organism: Elaeis guineensis; assembly: GCF_000442705.2. Classification (NCBI taxonomy): domain Eukaryota; kingdom Viridiplantae; phylum Streptophyta; class Magnoliopsida; order Arecales; family Arecaceae; genus Elaeis; species Elaeis guineensis. Next base: position 6,515,374 of record NC_025999.2, read on the forward strand.
ACAAACAGAATCACATAGTTTTTTATTCTAATATGATCATTCCTAATGCATGGACCTAAGGTTTGGGGGAATTAGCATCCATGTGGTATATCGTCAAGCATTTAACACCAACACTGTTGATCGAATGACATTCAAGTCCAAAAAATGAAGATCAATTATAATTAATCCTACTGTCAAGAAGAGATTATATTTACTCCTTTAACAGTCCAAAAATAGAGATTCTGTAGTGTGTGAAGTGTATTGTAGTTTTAAGATACACTATTACAGACTCTACACCTTTCCACTCACGAAAAGCAAAAGGCAAGCCATAATGCGAAAGGCAAGCCAAAATCATGGAAAGTTACATTACAACTAAAAACTTCTAAAATTTTTGATATAACCAAAATGTAAGGAGCAATCACAACAAAGTTATATATCATGCAAGCACCAAATCAAATAACAGCCACGAAGATAACAATAGGCTTAGCAAAATAAAGATATCAATCAAGTTTTTTTTCCTTTTTTAATAAAAATAGAAGTTTTTTTTTTTTCCATTTTTCAATGTAAATACTTTAGTTTTTTAGATAGATCTTTACAGATGGCTAAAATTTCCTACTTTGAAACTCCTTCCTTCTGCAAGGGGAACCTTGGAGGTTGCTCATTGATTACATGATTTTGAACAGCATAATCAAATTTGATAGCTACCCTATCCACTTACTGGCCTTCTAGGTTTAAGGACAGGCCCTTCGCCAGCTCTAAGATATGCCTGGTTAGGAATTTGACAGACATTTAGAGAGCCGAGTTCTAAACTGTTGCATAAATTTCTGGACCATGCCATGGTTTATAAAGCCAACCCAATTAGTAAGGGTTGTTAATCAATTATTGACAGGATATATTTTGCAGATGCAAGTACACGAGTATCTTCTTGCTCTCCCCATGTAAGACAGATCCAACTCTCATACTCACTTCAATGCAGCAAGGGCAAGATGATGAGAATTTGTACCTCCAAATAATGCTTGAGTTATTACGAAGGATGACTAATCATAATGACAAACTTGAGGTAACCCACTTAATGTTGCATATGCAGCTAAAAGAAACAAGAACAAGAACAGTACACAATTGAATGCAGGAGAGGACCACCTGCAATACAGGAAGGTAGGAGTGCTGAAACAACAATGGAACAAATTACAATCGTCTCATACAAAAGCTAACTTGGTTATGTCTTATTAACAATTTAACATTATATTTCTTTATAAATGGGAAAATAAAAATGCAGAACGAATTTATTACACTAGATAGTTAACTTGGACAGATTCATGGCGAATCTAGGTAGCAGATGAGCTTCTGGGAACTTGTGAGCATCCACAAGCTAGAGCAAGAACAAGTACCAGGATCAGGTTTAACCCCCCAAAAGGTTTCTAAACCCAAGCATGATAGAATTATTTCAGTGAATATTTAGCATGATTTCAGTGAATATTTAACATATTTCAGCTGAACTTTTCATTTCTAGCTTTAATTTTCTTTATTTTCTTGATAATGATAAGTCTTTTTTGATTATCATAAAGCTCAATATTCAAGTAACTATATTGGCCACCCTTTCTGTGGTGTAGAGTAAAACAGCTCAATTTTTCTCCAGTATGAAGCACACCTTGAGAGGGAAGGATCCATGCTATGTTTCAAAATACGGAAATATGTCTCAAAAACAGCAGAAAGTGTTTCTGATTGCATCCTTCGTCGCTCTTCTGAGTCTGGAGCAAATGAAACAGCCTTAAAATCTGCATTGACCTGCAGAGAAAATAAGGTTCTTAAATTAGTATAACAAATCAACACATTGAAAAATTTAAGAAGTGGATTGTTGTAAGGCACCTCTTCTCTCGTTTTCACCATTAATTCCTGCCTGACTTTCTTTCTATCACTCCCTTTCTTTCTATCACTCCCTTGCACTTCATTTGAGCCCTCTTGATTCAGCCAACGCTTTTTTTTCTTGGGTTTCACCTTTTCCTCCTTACTTTCAGATTTTCCAAGATCTTCATCAAATGTCAAGGATAAAAAGACCTAGCAAATCATAAAAAAGACATATAAGACAATAGACAGGAAGCATAAAAAACAGACATCTTCTATACCTCCAGAGGACATGCAAAATATACATATTCATGACTCAGAAGTTCACAGCCAACAGTTCTGAGGAAAATTCCTCCAAATACAATTAGCTTTAGGTAAAATGAAACTGAAAACAGGAAAGCTGTCTAAATTTATAAATAAAAGTTGGGATTATAAAAACATACGTCTATACTGTCGGGATGAAGTTGGCAACTATGGAACTTCACATGATCAGCAATCAATCGAACAGCTTCCAGAGTTGCTTGACCACCATGCTTTCCCTCATTGATGAAAAGTGACCTTATCGCTTCACAACAGAGTTTCCTATGAAAGAAAAGAAAAATAAAAAAAAATCAAATGTCTTAACTGCTCCCAACATATTGACAACATTATTCCTCCAATAAGCCACAATCAGAAAGATACGTGAGCTTCTAGCCATTTTCATCACCAATAAGCAATCATGCTTCTTCTCCAAGCCAAGATTTTGGACAAGATCATGTTCTAAAATGTGACGGCAAAGAGGTTCAAGTTAGTCTATATAGCACTTGCAACAGTTATGCCAGCTGTATAACCATGAAAGTGCAATCAAGGAGATGCATCTGGAACTTCCAATTGAATATATTATATATGTATGTATGTATGTATGTATGTATGCTCATGGTCAAGACAATAATAAGGACATTTGATATGATCATCATGATGACATTGAACTCAATGTGCTTCCGATGAGATTTTCATCATCGTGTCTGAACAGAAAATCACTTTATATGGTCCAAAATCTTAATTTTTATTGCTAATTTTTCTGTAAGATAATATACAAGGTACCCTGCAGTCTAAGCTTGTTTTCAGCAGCATACAAATTATTAAGCATTTCAATAGTATGAGATATTGTAACATGGACATCTGAGAATCTAAATTTATGATACACAATTATATAATATACACTGCCTTCCTGTCTTGAATTTATTTCCCTTGGCAAATACTAATTAACAACATATCGAATCCTATTCATTTTTTACTTAACAAATAAGTTTAAATAAAAAAGTGGATAATAACCAACAGAAATCCTATCAGTGTGGCTCTCCTATCTTTGGCCTTCTCAAATCTCAATTAGGAACATCTCTCTCTCTCTCGCTCTGAAATACTCTATTCACAGCTGGCTTCCCTCCTCATTGGTTTTTGTTCACAGTTCACGACTCACCTCTTACCTCTCCAAGTTCCTATATTAGACTTTCGCTATTGGAAGATGAGTGCATTCATCCCTACAGCAATAATATTTTATAAAAGAAAACTAGCACTTAACCCCTGCATTGCGGGGGTTTAATTGATAATAATGATATATTTTTTTTTGCTATTAATGTTAGTAAATCCAAAAATCAAGAATGCTATAAGGTAGGTTTGTAGAATACATTCTATAAAGAACCATTGCAATATTCTTTGTTTTTCTTTTTTTATTGATTTTTTCGATCGAATTCTTCTGTTGATAGCAGAGAAAGAGAAAGTCTTTTTATTTCTAAATTTAATACTATAGAGAGTGAAAATGAGGGTTGTAAAGGATGGTGCATTTGGCTTGTAATTTTTTTTTAAAAAAAAAATAGATTGAAGGATGCAATACAGATAAATAGCCCAATGGTGCCCCCTCGGCCGCCGTTGCCGCGGCGGCAATGGTGGCTGTGGACAGACTGGAAGCCTTTCAGGCTGTCGATGCCACATCCATGATGTCCGATAGCCATCGACTACAACAGCCTTTGCAGCGGTTCTCATTGCTCCTCCCATCTCTCCCTCTGAAACCCTTCAATCCTAACCTAGGAGACAGAAAGAGATCGAAGGAACGAGGGAAAACATAGGAAAGATTCACGCATACAGAATCCTATAAAGAGATGGAGGTTGCATGGGGACACAGGGGTTCGAGATTCCTTTGCATTTTGAAAAGTTACGTCCTTCTCCGAAGTGGTGACTTCTAAACTTGACATGTGACATTGCGGGAGATTATCCTATAATCTTACTGTTAACACGAAATACCATCCCTAATATCTGTGTATCGCTTTACCATTATTATATAGATATAGATTATATAGATACTATTTATATTTATATTTTTTATTTTAAAAAATATAAAAAATAAAACTTGACACGTGCATTGCGGGAGATTATCCTATAATCTTACGTATCAATATGGAATGCCATCCCTAATACCCGTGTATCGCTTTACTATTATTATATAGATTTAAAATATTCTTTATTTTTTATCATACTATTCGTGCTTTTAATTCTTATTTAAAAAAAAAAATACAACTTGGCACATGACGTTGCGGGAGATTATCTTATAATCTTACGTGTCAACACGGAATACCACTCCTAATACTCGTGTATCACTTTACTATTATTATATAGATTATTTTTTTATCATACTATTTGTGCTTTTATTTCTTATTTAAAAATATAAAAAATAAAAAAATAAAACTTGACACATGGTGTTGCGGAAGATTATCCTATAATCTTACGTGTCAACACAGAATACTACCCCTAATACCCGTGTATCACTTTACTATTATTATATAGATATAGATTTAAAATATTCTTTATCTTTTTTACCATACTATTCATGCTTTTATTTCTTATTTAAAAAATATAAAAAATAAAAAATAAAACTTGAACATGGCATCGCAAGAGATTATCCTATAATCTTATGTGCAATACAAATACCACCCCTAATATCCACGTATCGCTTTGCTATTATTATATAGATGCTTGCTTCATGCTCATGTTTTTTTCCCTTAATTAACACTTTTTAGTTAGGTTTTTTTCCTTTTGGATCAAAAGCATGGAGCTTTATTTAGCAATATGTCAAGTGTTCTTTTACAAACAATCCTTAGTTGATATTCTAGAGTTTGATGAACTCATGATGCAAGAGTCACATTTTGTTACACCAACTAACTTAAGTTAACATATTGTAGAAAACAGAAGTCAGCCTAGTTCCCTACATTTTTGAGATATATATGTTAAAGAAACATCCTTTTCAGTTCTTAATAAAATTGAAAAGTGTACCTCATGCTGATTATATTTGATATCATAAAATAGATATGGATTCAATAAAATTACAACATTGTATGGACATATAAAAAAAACAATTAATTCCTAATTTATGATCCAGGTGTCATTTTTTTAACCATGAAAATTGTTGTTTCTTCATTCAAAAGTCTTTTCTTGGAGAATTTTGCATCCAAATTTAATTGTATGAAAGAATTCGTACACACCTTTACTAAAGATGCATTCAAATTCAATTACATAAAAAATTTTGAATTAACATTATTACAATTTTATTAGATAAATATGCAATTTTGAATAAGTTGAATGTCTCCCACCCCACAATCCTAGCATTACTCCTGTTAATAAAGAGAAACAACTCCAACTATTATCTTATTTAAGGCCCTGGAAGACTCACAAAAGAACAAATGATATAGTATGTAAACGTATGAGAACCTTACGACATCATCCGAGGAGCTTATATTCTTGATGACATTAGCTGATAAGCTCTCACGAAAGTTGAAATGTGGTACAGCATCTAGAAGACTACACATGCAACGGACAGCAACATGGTGAAATGTAGGCTGCTTATCCAAGGTTATCAGTTTTTGAAGATATGCCTGGAACATATATAACATTCACAAAAGTTGTCATGCAACTGTAGAATCACAAAACAATGACCAAATATAAAATTGTCCAATAATAAATAATATATAGGTACAATGCCTGCAACATAAGATTACGTAACCCTAAATGCATCATATGTGATTTCCATGCGATGAAATAGACATTGTGCATGTTATTATATGGATGCGATGCAGAGCTCATAAACCACATAGTCAAAGCTGAGACTGTTTTTTATAACTTCATTCATTTTCTGCTCCACATTAGCTAGTAGTCATACGCTAACCATGTGATGGCAACAACTATAGAAAGTACCATACCATATGCATACATTTATATAATGCACCCAAGAAATCATGTTGCATTGCCTGTACGGTAGATTCACAAGCACAGAAGCTTTAGCTTGTAATATGGAGCTGCTTCCTAACATCGATTCTTTAAATTACTTTACACCACAAAAGCCTCCAATAACCAACACCTATGAGGAACATTTTTAATATACCAGCAATATGATAACCATCAATCAGGATAATCACTGATTTACTAATCATTCATGCTTAGCATTGAGATTTTCTATCAAAAAAAGGATGAACAATTCAGTGGATCTCTTAAATTGGATGCGCACCATTCAGTCTTAAAAAACATCAAATGTTGGAGTAACTTATAAAAGTGTCACGTCTTCCATTTATAAGGGCAAACAGAAATGCATTTAGAAGACTTCCACATCGAGCATCTACCCTTCTATGGAACAACTGGACAGCGTCCATCAAAGAGTAAAGGGATGAAACAAAGTTGTTGACATAAGTGAATATATAAATTTCTGTGCTATTTGCTAAGCCTTTTGGGAACCAAAAGCTCCATCAAAAGCATATATTTCTGAGAAGCCCAATGCACAATATTTTTCCATTACAATCTCTCATTGATCAACATATTCAATTTTCAGCATGTATCAGTAGAGGACCAGTTTTTTTCATTACAACTTACAGTGACCTGAAAGAGATCTAAAAGATCAACTTTTCATTCTCCTGATATGGGATATGAGTTCCATCACCTACTTTAAATTATATGCATTGGGATACCATCCTTTTAACACATTTCTTTATGTTAAAGCGTCCTCCAACTTTGTAGCATGTGTTCACGATGATTCATCCAACAAACTTCAAATTTCCTCCTAAATTCTAAATCCTAATCTTGAAAAGCAAGATTTAGCTCAATGTCCATAAATAGACGAAGCTTTATACATTGTTATTATTAGATTCCACTAGTAAACAAGGAACTATCCAACATAGATTCCATGAGTAGAGTACAAAAGACCAGATTCGTTGTTCATATACTTATACTCAAAGATTATTATTCCAAAAGGTGAAATCTCTACTACATTTATGTGGTTGATACATAAAACAAACTTAATCAAATGCAGTCAAAACCACAACTAAAATTATTTATATAAGCAAGTCAAGTTTGGGCTTTTTGTCTAAAAAGACAAAAATCTGAAGCACTGTTGTTAAGGGCAGTCACTTGGGCAATTAACAGGTGGCCAACCTAAGCCAGGTGCTGCTACTATCCAGGCATCATATAATGGCAGGCATTTGAAACAATGACTGCGAGCAGGGTTTGTAGCAGTACAAAGCCCTCATGCTATATAACTTCAATTGCCGATATTAAAGTTTTAAACTTGTATTTGACCTTGAACCAAAAGGCACACCATTTGATAAGGAAAAACTTTAATGATATCATGACAGACCTAATTATCAACCTATGGATATTAATAAAGATTAGTAGGTAATCAATTTCCAGGATCATGACCCAAATGAGTAACTGGATACATATGATCTCCTAGATATGAATCTAGATCCAACACTATATTGATTATGGGTTGGAATTCATAATGGAAGACTAAGGAAATAACTAGTTCAGGTAATTAGTTGCTTCAGTACCATTTATCCCATTAAGAAGAACACTTCATCTAATCATGACTGTAGAGTCATCTAATTATGCCTGTAGAGCTAAATTTCCTTATTCAGTATTAGGACAAAAACCAGTTAGCTAAAGGAAGGATTTTCAGATAATAAAAACCACAGATTTAAGAAATACAAAAATTGTGGCCACAACTTAGTTAGTCAACTAAAAGGACTGAACAATCGACCAAATTTACCCACTGAATCTGCACAAAATAGAAGTGGAGTGCATTATGTTAGGTGCAACGTTAAATCTTTGAACCTTGTACTGAAGAATAGGCATCAGAATGGTTCTCTACTCATCATGGAACCAATTCTCTGATATCTGCTAGAAGGAACTAAGATCCTCAACTTGGCTTCCTTCATGTTCAACGAAAATTTTAATGAAGTATGGTAAGGAAAAATGGAAGAAATATAGAGTTGATCATTATAAAATTCTAGATGTCATTAATTCATGACAAAGTAGAGTCTAGAGAACTTATGTATAATAATCTTTCAGTGATAGGGTGAAACATAAAATTTAATCACTGCCTTTTGACTTCTACAATTATCCTGGGTTAGGATATACTACTACTTAATACTTATACTTGTATGTCTCCTAATAAGAATCAATATCCACAACTTGGCTTTCTAGAAGTTCAAAGAGAGAAATATTTTAAGGTATGGTAAGAAAGGAATAAGGATTTGAAATAATTAATAATTCTAAATTTACATAGCTCATGACCAAAGTATATTCAAGAGAACATATGTAAAATAATCCTCTCAGAGCTAAAGGAGAAGTTGATATTGGATGACTGCTTCTTTTTACTTCTACATCTATCCTGTGTAAGGGAATACAGCATGTTCCCAAATCCTGCTTGGTACCAATTACAATTTGTGTTTTGGGATGAAGTAGAAAATTTTGAATTGTTACTTTGTTTAGTTAGAAATGCATTTCAACAAGCTTATATGAGCAATCATCTGAATGATGAGCATGGAGTGATTGCATATTTTCCTGATTCTTGTAGTTGCTATGAAGAGGATGATCTCATTAGCAAATAGGCTATTGTTGGTGTTACCATTGTATCATGCTCCAACACTCCTTGCATAAGCAAGACTAATCCACCAAAGCAAATTAGGAAAGTTTAATTCCTATGTCATGAATTTTGCTCTCCATACTCTTACTCTTCTTGTGGTTTGATGCAAAACAAGGGTCCTAGCTGTGATCCATCAGAAAAAGATACTGAGAAAAAAAAATGAATGGCAATGGTTCAAAAATGAAAAAGGAAAGCTTGATGCCTGGCAAAAATATGTTATAGTCATAGAATAGAGAAAAAGAGAGAACCTTGTATGAGCGTAGAAGTGTAGACTCATAGAACCGTGTTTGCTGTACTGCTTTTGAAACTGTCATCTCCAGCTCCTTTTCAGTTGGTAACCTGATACGATAGCTGTAGAGACAGAAACATGTTGAACGAAGAAAGTGCTTCATTGAACATATGCATACACTTTGAAGGCCAGTTTTATTTAGAAGGGGAAGAATCCAGAAATTTGTAGAGAATACCCAGGAATGATGTCTTTGAAAACAGCCAGTAGAGACATCAAGCCAAGCTTGACTATGTTATGGTCTTCATCATCACAAATCTGCAACAACTCCTTAAGGACTTAATATTTGCCTCAGGATTTTCAATCAATGCCATCCCAACTTCTGCCAGTCTAATTTTCTTCTTTGCAAATAACTCTTCAGCTGAAAGGTCCTCCTCCACCTTAGCCTGCAGATGATATCAGAGTTCAATGAGTAATTAGTATACATGTATGCATTTGTGTGTATATACATCCATGATATCAGAGTTCAATGAGTGGTTAGCATGCATGTATATATTTGTGTGTATATACATCTGTCCATGTAAAGAAAAGGTGAAGACAGGAACAAAAGGGTAGATCATCTTCAATTATTGTCACAACTCTCCCGTGTTCCATAAATTGCGGGAGGATGGTGTAATAACAGAATATTATGTTACTGTTCTAGTTGAACTAATCGATATGATCTGACATTCAAAAAGGGGTTATGATATGATCAAAAGGCAGTGATAGAAGAGCCAAAATCATCTACACAGATAGAGGAAAACATGATATAACATACATCTAAATAATCCCATTTATGCTGAGTAAATCAGCAAGCTTCTAAGGTCAAATTGACTTTTCATAACAACACTAGATGCAATGGTCATTTGAAAAAAACACTTTTTAAAATGACCAATTAGTAAGCTAAAACATCCCTAAGCAATGGTATTAATGATATTATCGCCATCATCACCATTATACAACAGCAGCATATCTGAGAGATTGTAAAAAAAAAAAATCCAAATTTATGGGGAAACCTGAACATGCTATGTTGACAACTTTATCATGTACTATGGGTTTCCTCCATCCTCACCAATAACATAAGTTTAGTAACAGATGAGTGTCAGGCTGGAGTAACAAGTATCACGAGTTATACAGCAAAAAATGTAGATCAAATCACAGAAAACTATAACCACACATGCTATTTATATCAAATCACGTGTTAGAAGTGCATTTTTACCATATCACTAAACAGTGAAGGAAATGATTTTAAGTGAGCTAGCTTTAGAGAAGCTGACAGTGACCAACATCTTTCAAAAACTTGATAACATTATTCCTTTTTCTTTTTTCTTCCATTTTTGCAGAAGTTGGTCAGTGATTATAATAACTTAATAGACAGTAATGAATGGGAGAAAAGAGAACCCAACACTAACATGATCAAGGTTCATTGTATCAGTACCAGACCCCATACCGGTACCATCCTATTACGGTGTCGGTACACAATGCGATACGAGACGGCAAGATGTACCAAGTGTCGGTATGGTATGAGACTACATTTTTGGTACAAATGGTGTCAATCGATACAGCAAACCTGAACATGATTGTTACAACAGAAAAGATGGTTTATGCACCACTTTATCTAGATAGCAAGCCACAAGTCTGCTAGAGAATTAGACCACCTAACAACATTAGAATTCCAACTTTACTTAATGTCTATGTGCCACTTCATAAGCTACTCATAAAAAGCGATTTGCAAAGTCCGAGTTGTGGTTAAAAAATTCAAAAAACAGTTAATTCTTTGGCCAGGCTGCTCCAGGTAATGCACTTCATGACATGAGTTCACAGAATATGACCGAAGATTATATCCTAACTAGTAACCAGGCATGTGCAATGCACATCTAAAGATGAGAGAAAATAGAGCAAGTGATAGAGACAAATCTGTTTAGAAGTCCAATCAAGGAGTTCAATATATTTGGAAGGCAAACTAGAGAAAGAGATAAGAGTCCAATCAATTTAGGAGGGGGTCCAATTTAATAGGGAATGCAGATAGAGGGAGAGCACAAATGTTAGTTAATGGAGGCAAGGAAGTTAATGGAGTAATTAATGTATTTTTTAAGAGAAATATGAGGGATATTCTTGGTTGGATGCTCAAGCTTATAACAGGCAGAGGCCACCTATTCTCTGTAAAAGTATTGAAGTATCATGCCACCAAAATGGTTACATACAGCCCACAGGAAGCTATGGACCATAGAAATATTATTTCCATTATTTGTATATCTTTCAATTCATACAATGTCAAATACCATATGGTAATACAAGTTACAATATGCAAATATTTTTAAAGGCTCGACTAATCACAATAATAAAGATCACACACAATAAACTGAACAGATCAAATATTGTAGCTAGACAGAAGCTCCAGGAACTTGGCATTCAAGAACCTGCCTCATCAAAAATATTGACTACAATGGCTAGTGTAGATTGGAAACCATGCCTGTGTATCTAGAACTGCTCCTGGTTGTCTGTCAAATCATTGCCTGCCAGTTAGTAAGCAATTGTCCAATATAGCATTACTGATGGCACCTTTGCATGTCATTTATTATGCACAGCCAGAAAACTTCCAAACAGACAAGTCACATACTGCTACTTTGATTATAAATCATGTCATCACTCATTATAACCTATTCTTTTAAGAGATGCTTTTAGAATGGCAAATGCTTTTCAAGGAATTCCAAAACAGCAGTTGCTTGATCATACATTTCTTGTCATCACAACTTATCCTTGATTCGCAAAGTGAAAATTTCTTGTTACTGATACTATCTTTTACTCACCCAATAAAATTCCACTTCAAATTTCAAGTTGGTCTTAGAATAGTATTTCAATTAAAACATATCAAAATTTTCCATAAAACATAAATTAGCATGAATTTCTAGCACCTCCTATCTAATGCAAATATTCAATCATATTTGAACTCTTAAAGTCTTTCAACCCAATTCCAACATCTCAATAATAAGCAAGTCTATATAAAGCATGAGGTCTACAAATCAACAAAATTTCTATGATCTCACATGCATATAGAAAAGTTAAATCGATCCACCAACAATCCCTTCTGATGATCTACTTGAAGCTTGTGAGCTTGAGTCAAATAGTTCCAAAAATAAAGTGGATGTGTATGTCTATTTGATAAACAAAGGGACTCTTAAGCATGGAAAAAAATCATCAAGCACTGTTCTACATATTTTTCTAAAAGTTTTAGTATCGCTTGGTGATGACTAATGTGATCTAGGTAATTTGAGATGTCAATATTCATCACAGTAATTCTAAATTTTTCAACACATTAATAATGTTCATAATAGTTAAAAATAGGAGCATTAATTTTTGGCCGAAAAAACAAAGAAAAGAGTCCAATTATTCAAACTCATACAGAGAATTGTCCAATGATACTTAGCATGAAATTTAAAGAAAAGAGCAAAGCAATATGGTCTTTTCATATTTTACAAATGGAGGCAAATCAAGCAGTGGATCATCAAATACAGAAGGTAAATGTTTCATAAACTGACAACGATAGCCTATAAGGTCATGTACCAGCACTTCTGAGTGTAGTTTTTCTTTTGAAGCATCAACTTTTGCTTCCTCCTCCACTAGTTTCTTAGCTTCCTTTCTGCTTTTCTTCATCTTTAGCCTTCGTTCTGCTTTTGTAAGCTTTACTACATCAGCATCTTTCTTACCATCTTTCATCCAAGATGCAGATTCATTTTCATTGGGTATGTCTTCAGATCTTAAACCTTTGGCTGCAGTTCATGCTACAAGTGTCAGTAAAGTAGCAATGCTGAGAGTATTCATTGCATGAAACACCACATCAAAATATAAAAATACACAGGTTAATAGAACTGATTGGCAGAAGTCAGCTAAATGGAGAACTGCTCAAATATTCAATATTTAAAAATAAAAGAAACACATGCACACGCACTTGTTCTTTTTCAAATTTGTAAAGGATTTTATCTGAACTATGAGAAGACATTGAGCATATTTTATTTAAGGTAAAAAAAAAAACTGTTAGCGAATTTTTAGCAAAATGAATTTATTTACTAGTCATCCAACTACCCAACTAATCCCACAAGAACTTTTTCATTAAAGACAGCATCCACTTCTTCCTATGTTTGCTAACTGAAATGATTAAATAGATGTTGACCTTGAAAAAAGATGAAGAAATTAAACAGATAGACCATTGCTAACTCAAATAGGTTCTTGTCAGTTTAGTTACACAACTATCTACATTTCTCAGCAAATAAATAAATTATGCCACTGATGCAAATAGCAGAGATAATTACATTAACTTCCCAATGTTACCAACCAAGCTTAAGCACTTTGCAAGACCACAATATCCATGCTTAACCAAAAAATATGTAACAAGTTCATATAAATCAATAGAGTTCATGTCTTCAAAAATACAGGTTGGAATATATTACAGGCAGAGCAGAAAGGGGGTTAGTGGTTACCCATCTTGTATTGCAACTCTCCATCTAATGTTTTAATTGGAAGAGCATCAACAGGATCCATGCAGTGCTCATCTTCCTCCTTGGATTTCAGGATAGCAGCTTTTCTATTCCGCTTCTCATAAAGAGCTTCCAGTTCATCCTCCTTATGATCAGCGACTCGCGTAACATGTCTTCAACACCAAATTCAAAAATGAAAACATAATGAAACAAAATAACGAGGAAATTCAGTGTCATCTGAAAAAAACCGATTTTGATATGAATCCGCAATAAAAATCCAATTTTGCATCTGTAAAATTAATCAGATGAAGATAATAAAACTTCCGATGTCAAGAAACTTTTTGTACCGGTTGATTGAGTTTGTGTCCAATTTGGTGAGAAATTTAGCATATTTCAGATTCTCTCTCACGAAATCGACATCCTCGTCGGATACTTCAACCTCATCGTCGGCAACCTCCTGAGGAAGCTGGGGAGAAGTATCACCTTCTTCTTCTTCCCCATTAGATTCTTCCACGACAAAATAGATTCTACCACGACAAAAGAAAGAAAAAATACGGTTAAATCATCCACCGAAAAAGCAAATAGTATGGAAAATAAACAAGAGATTGCAACAAACCTGCGAACCAACCTGGCCGGAAGAGCTAGTAGGATTTTAGTGGTGGAAGAGGTGCATTTGGAGGAAGAGTATTTAGGGTTAGGTTTTTTTTAATATCCAGCCCAATCGGTCTACCCACTTGGCTCAACCCACCATTAAGAAAATAGTAAAAAAAAAAAAACTAGCACCTGCGCGCACGTGCTGGAAAATACGTGGAAATAGAGGAAGCGAACGAGTCCGAACAACTCTTCTCGACGGATGAAGCTGAATTTGAGGAGGATATTAGGTCCTCCTAGCTCTATTTAAGAGCCTTCCACCCTCTCTCTAATCCATATCGGAAGATCAAGTTTTGGATGGGAATCACGCTCGAATTTATCGTGTTCTTTGGTCCTTAATCCATGGATTTCGGCCGGCGAACCACCTGATTTTGGTCAAAAGGAGATTGGATCAATTCCCCTGTTTTTTGTTCTTGATTTTTCCGAGCGTCTCGTGGATTTTCTAGCAGCTGTCGTCGCCGCCGGTCACTGGACTAGGGGGCTTCGGGTCAAGCCGCCGTGGTCTACCTTCCGGCCATGGGCGCCATCGGTTAAGGGACTCACTCACGTCGGGAACTAAGGGGATCAAACGATCCTCTGTTCCGTGAAAGAAGAGAGGAAGAAAAAGAGGACGCGGGTCCCTATTCCGTGAAGAAAGAAAAAAAAGAAAAAAAAAAAAGAAAAAGATTCTTTCACTTCCCTCTCTCCCTCCTCTCTCTTTACGTCCATCCCTAGTTTTTTCTTTCTCTAAAAAAAAATTATTTCCTCTCCCTTAAGATTCTTTCTATGATATTTTCTCCCTTTAGATTATTTTTTTCTTCTAAATTTTTTAAAATTTTAAGATGATTGATGTTTAAATGATCCTAATAAAGATTTGATCCATAATCGTCAGGCATGACACCAGCATTCATCTTGATCAAATTGATTACTGTTAGAGTTGATCATCTATAATTTTATTTTGAATCATGTGTATACTAATTTAATCATGACTTGATTAGATCATCTTGATCGGACCAATCGAGATGACGGATTATATCGATTGATTAGTTCTATTGTACCTTATTATTTTCTCTCTCCTTTGATCTTCTCTATATGCTTGATTTATGAACTCAATAAAGAATTTTCCGCCTATCATTTGAATCTAATTTGACTTAGAGACAAGCTTTGAACCACCTATGTCTTAATTAGATCTTGATCAGATGAAATTAGATGACCAGATCAATCTAAATCGTTGGGTGCAACTATCTGTCGATTCTATTTTTTTAATTATTTATACTATTTCTAATTATTAGAATTGATTCTGTATGAGATCATAGGTGTTTGGTAATGAGATACTACTATATGATTTATAAACTAAAGATTTTGAAAAAAAAATTTAGAATTATATGATTTGTTAGAATGCGTATAAGATAGGTAATAGTTCACTTTTTTTAAATTTATTAGTAAATTATAAAATATTTTTTTGATTTGATTTTATGAAATGATATATGCATTTGATGAATGATATTTTGTTATTAAAAATATCTTATTTTAAAATATTATGATGAAGCAAAATTAAAAATATTTGATCTTGTTATGCATCATAGTTGATTGATTTCAATACCACAAGACTATATATACCCTTATCGAACTAGAATAAGAAACATGATTTATAAAAAAGACTTTGATTCAAGATGATTTAAACTCTCAGTCTGATTATGTAGAGGATCCCATCAATGGGGGCTAATATTTAGCAATTGATTTGTTCTGAAGAACTATGTCACCACGAGATCAATAGTTTCGAAGATTTTACTGCTAAATAATTACAGCTTACCGCAAAATAACATGCGGTGTTATGATCCTACCACAAAATAATGTGGTCATAATTCATGGTCGATGAGAATTTGATCATTTGAAAAAATTGGATTCACGAAAAAAATTGAATTTTGAAAAGAAATTGAATATGACATGAATAATATTTTAATAATGCTACGTAATAGAAATTGATTTCGAATGATAAATTTTATATATTTATTTTTTATAAATAATTATTTACTTTATTACATGATTTAATCTAACTAAAGTAATGATTGCTTACTGGACTGTTTAGCTTATTATCTCATATTTTACTATTTTTACATATCTTGAAAACTAAGATGACATGAAAATATGTATGGAAGTGATTAGAAGGAGAATTTTGATGCTTTTATTTTAGATTGAAATCTTATGGAATTTGATGTAAGATCTTTTGAATATCATTGAATTTATGAGATACTGAAGTTAAAATTTAGATGATTAAATTTGAACTTAACTTATTGAATTAATAATTCACTGTTGCTTTGTGATAGCATGATAAAATACCTTGCATACTGATAGGAAGAGTTTCCTTTGAGTGTGCGATGATTGCCATGACCTTTAGACTGCAGTCTTAGGTCGAAGGTGTGATAGCTTTAGTGGGAGTCCGAAGCTCCAAAAACCCTATTAGGAGACTCGTTAGGCAAGAAGCGTGTGATAATAACAACGACAAGCATGGGAGGAGGAGAGGAGGACTGCCAACGCTGGCTCGGGGGAGGCACCAAGAGAGAGAAGTAGGAGTAGCAGGCAGGTCAAGCTATGGGGTGGCGCCCAATGACGTCTACATGTAGGGAAGAGAGGAGCGCTCGGGGCTCCCGGTTGTCCACCCTCTAGCCTTCTATGTATCATTTTATATTTTAAAAAAATATATAATTATGTATAATTTCTATTATATAATAAATTAAATATGATCCTTAAATAGTTAAACTATATAAAAGTGGTTTAGTTTTTCAAACTTTCATTTCAAAAAATACCATATAACCGTAATTCCTTTATAAAAAAAAATTACTTATCTTTAAAGATGGTAATTTTCGCAAACCCACTAAATACCCGACCCAACCCAACTCAACAGGACAGATTTTATCCGATCTAATTAGAATCCAAAGCAAGTTCGCATTGGATACAGAAAACGATATGTCCTATCTCGAATCTAATCCAATATAATCTTAATTTATATCTTTTTTTAAAATTATAATTAATTTATAATATTTACGTGTATCTGATCCGATCCAATCTAACCCACATCTCTACTTGATCTGACCTGATCCAATCTAAGGCTAGTATAGGCAGATATGGATATGGGGTTTTTAATTAAGGGTAGATATGGAATTGGCCAACTCAATCCATATCCAATCCATTGTCACTCCTATTCAACTTATACTCTATAGATTTAAAAAATTCTTAGGTTAATTATGTTCTTGGTCCATGAACTAAGTTAGATTTTCTTAAAATGTTCATAAACTACAAAAAAGCTAAAGTTTTTAGTCCTTAAACTATTTGATTAATTTTAATGTTGCCCTCAGACATGATTCTGATAACTTTCTCTCATCGAAAGTCTGATGTGATAATGACCGGTGCTTATATGGATTATCTTTTGCTTGCATGGCTCAACTGGTGCTGATTTGACTTAAAATATTTTAAAAAATGCTATTGATATGTTCAATCTCCGATTTAGAAGACATTCTCTTCTTCTCTAATTGAAAACTGTCTTCTTTCCTAATTTTTGAACAAGACAGTCAATTTTCACCGTAGTTCTACCAAATAATCCAGCATTTGTTCATCGATTAGGATTTCTTCATTTCTCATTGTCTTTACTGTTGTTCTTTTCCATCATAGTCAAGTATGCATCTTAGGTTTATGCGGGTCTAGTTCCATATATGTGTTATTTTTAAATCCAATTGCTCCTCATTTCTACCCTATTGTCTTATGAAATCAAAGATTCTTCTCTATGCGAGCCATCCTCCTGCTGTAATCTCTATGGATAGAAGTTCAACATTGGGTCTAATAGCTCCCACCGATCTAGGATTTCAAATAATGAAGGAGAAAAGTTTTGCTTTTGTGGGCAGCAAGCTCAA
Source organism: Elaeis guineensis (assembly GCF_000442705.2). Taxonomy (NCBI): domain Eukaryota; kingdom Viridiplantae; phylum Streptophyta; class Magnoliopsida; order Arecales; family Arecaceae; genus Elaeis; species Elaeis guineensis. The sequence continues at coordinate 6,533,416 of NC_025999.2, forward strand.
ATATGGGCCTCATGAGCTAGAAGAAACCTAAGTTAGAGGTTCTTTGATTACCCATAATTTCTTTTGCCCTAACTCACCACTTGATGTTTTCCCTCTTTTGACTTTCAAAAGTGCTTTTGTATATAAGAGATATTCATGCTATGACTACTTTAAATAGTATGATAATAAATATATCCCATAAGAAGGGGTCAAATAAATCAACTTAAGAAGAAAATAGATGTGATGGGAAATCAAGTCAAACACTTGCTAAAGAGAGGACGTATTATGAAATTATTTTATTCTCCTGGTTGGTTATTGGCCTATTGATGTTGAAGAATCAGCAGGAGCAGTAGGACTTGGGGATGCATTGTTTTGTAATGTATTTTGAGATTTTGATGTGGATGATATTGGAGGTTCATGAGTGTTAAATGGGATGTTTGTAATGAATTCACCTAGAATACAATTGAAATCTTTTTGTACTCCTCAATCTATAAGTTTTTTTTCTAAAGTATGCCGTAAACAAATACTTAGTATGTTGTGGAAGTCACCAAAAATTGAGCATGACTGAATAAGTCATTGCAGAAATATTGAGGACCAAATATAAATAGTTTAGAAAGTTTATGTGCTAATGAGATATATATTGTAGAAGCCACCCTATGGAATCATAACAGTAATTCATCAAAATCTAACCAGTATGTGAACATAATTATGCAGCTAAAAGCTATCGGCCATCTGATACGTTGAATAGGTTATGAAATATTTGAAAAAAAAATTATCATTAATAACAATACAGGACCATCATTCCCGACACTATAACACACCAAATGAAATGGGACCATCATTTACACCTTTTAAAATATTACATAAAAGCAAAGTGCCAAGATCAATACCGTTTATATCCAAATAATGAGATGCCTATCACTTACAACTATTGTAATACTATTTATAACATAACAAAATCATAAAGCAACAAATGAACTAGATCTAGCCCTCCCACTACCAGCAAATCTATCCCTTGCAACCCACCCAGGTGCTGAAAATGCAGCCCTCTCACCAGTTGAAACTCCAAACCTCTCTGTAGCGGCAGATCCAGCCCTTCCCTCCTAACTATAGCCCTCTTAGTAGTAAACCAGCTCTCTTAGCAGTAGATCTAGCCCTCCCAACAGCAGAACTAGCTCTCCAAGCAGTGGATCTAATCCTTGTTGTAGCATCCCTTCCATCGGAAGTAGATCTACCTCTCCCAATAACATCATGTGCATGTGCAGCCCTTCCAGTGCCAGCAATAACTCTGCCTACAACTCCTATACTTGCAACACCCCCATATAGTGTAGGCCTCCCAACACAAGCCCTTTCAACTGCAGCCCTCCTGCCACCAGTATGACTGTTCTCAACAACAGCACCATCCATTTATGGAGCCTCAATCCCAGCAGATGTAGAGCCTTATAAGATAGCATTGGTTAGTATATGTTTGTTGTTGTTGATGTCAAATATATGGTTTTTAATATACCTGCATGCCATAATACTCTAATGCAAGTCTAAAGACCATGAATCTTCTATTGCTTCTCCTTTGCCCTTAGCTTTCATAAGCCGAAGTAGAAGTATAACTGGTTCCTTGCTTCTATTTTGGATTACCTTTCACTACTGATTGTTGCAAGTCTTTGAGTTTCGTCCCCATAAATGACATTTTGCATACCTTATCCTTGTATTTGTCTTTCTTAATCTATTTGAAATGAGATGTTATGGTTCATTTGCATCTCTTCTACTTTACTTTTTTGGCCACTCAAGTGGTTTCCTAATTGCTATTGGAGGTAGTGGAGGGACTAAGTTAGTCTTAGGTTACATGTTCTATCCATTAAGTTTTTGGAGGAAGTGAGAATATGTTCTCAGATAGATTTTTTTATTGAAATAAAATTTTCATAAACTCCACGGACCTCTTTTTGAAGAAGTATATATACTATATCAAATGTGCATAAGGTGTATCAGTTAATTGTCACCTGAAATAATTGCATTCATGCTTATCCAAATCCATAACATATTGATTAGGACCATGTTCAACCCCATATATGCTGCCACCAACCCATATTATGAGACAATATCTTGAAACATCCTTAATTTTTCTTTAGCTTCGTCATGATGTTAGGATAAATTAGATAATTATGTTTAAGTATCAATTCTTTCTTCTCAATTATTTTTAAAATCACAGCCTTACATATCATCTCCGGCATTTATACTATAGGCTTTTTCTAGCATGCAATATATAAGCATTAAAAGTCTCAGACAAATTATTTGAGGACATATTACTTGGTCATATCCTAAATGCATGTCTAGACCAAAATCTTGTAGCAGCAGCCACCAACTATTGATACGCAGCTGGATCAATTTGCTCTATTAAATTAAGTTGGAACTCAAAGTCTGCCCTTATTGTAATTCTTGTTGCCTTCCATAGGATATCCTTATGTACCAATTCCTTGAACTTTGTCTTAAAGTTGGCAAACAAATATCATAAGCAGAATCTATGTTCAGCCCCTGGGTAGATCATCAAATGTAGATGGTAAAGCATGCCATAACCATGAAATATGATTAACATATAAACTCTCATAAATAAATTAATCTTTGTCCAATACAAATATATAAATTATAATAATACATTCTACTAGTTAGATATGAATGTCTGGCCTCTCTCCTTATCTGAGGCAATGTCAAGCAGAAGAAACTCTAAGAATCAAGACTAGCTTTCTTTAGATTTAGTTTCAATAACAACCTAGGTAATTGGGTACATACCATCATTTTCATTAATCCCAATTGCAGCAATTAACTATCTCAAACATGGTCCTTTGAGGTGACAACCATCTAGGACAACTATAGGCCTATAGCCATCCAAAAAATTCTACTTACAAGTGGCAAAATAAATATAAAATTTTTAAAAGATTGGTAGACTATTAGGCTGCTATGTATTAAGAAGCATTTTCACTGTACCACTTTTTGTCTTTCTAATCTCCTAAACATAATCCTATATTTTGTTGTATTATTCTATAACAGAACCATGTATCATCTCCACAGCCTTCCTTTTTGTCTAGTAAGCTTTGGATCTTGATGTTTATGTATTTAAATCCTGTCTAAACTACACAACCAACTCACTAGGCTTCCAAGAAGGCTGACTCTTGAATCTTTCAAGATACTTATTGGCTAGATAACTTGATTTCATACTTCTATTCCCAACCTCCCTACAACAGTGTGCTCACTATGATAAGACTTAATCTATATAGCAGATCCATCCTGCATCAAAGAAGTACGCAATTTTTACCTACAATTATTATGGCATATTGCTGCTCTTACCCTCAATTTATCATTTTTCACCAACTTGATATTGTGCCTCCCATTAATTGCATGCTCTTTTGTTGCTGCTTTCAGTAGGGCAAAGCTCTTAAATTTTATACCCAACTTAAATTGAACATTAGTCAAATCAGTTTTTTCTCTAAAAATATTGAATGCATCTTCTCTCTCCTTATCTGAAGTTCTATATGAATCCAAGTCTTCAAAGTATGTATAGTCTGAGGAAACATCCTACCAGTTTTCACCCTCTTTAGCCTTGGGTTCAGATGATTCAACCCTAGGTTCAACTTCTTTAGCACCCTAGGTTCAACCTCTTGAGGCCTAAACTCTATCTCTTCATTATCACTCCCCACATAATCACTGTCACATAGATTATCCAAATTAATATTTTGTCACTCTCATTTCTACTTTCTTCATCCTTAACATCCCTACTTCCTTCTGCATTAGCTTCTTTATGTAAATGAATGGGCACATACACTAAATTAAGCAATGGCTCGGGAATTAAGAAAGGCTACAGCTCCTCCTGCTACATTGTCTCTGGCATAGCTTCTTATTGACCACTCACAACTTTATCTCTATATTCCATATAAAAATGTATTATGTCATCTGGAAGAATATTTGAAACTATGCCTGAAATATCTTGATCATCAAAAATAAACTTCGATCTATTATTTAGATCTTTTTCTAGCTTGACATATTAAAATTAAAAAAATTAGAAACCTCAATATTCTGAATATGCTCTCCATCTCCGAAATAGAGATTTTATCAGGATTCATATTGTCAAAAATCGAAACTTGTCCTACAACATATCTTATAATAGGTCTAAATATGAACTTCCCGTCATAATGAAATATGATAGAAATCATGTCGGAAGCCATATCCACCAATATCATGAGAACCAAATTATATGTTCTTTGAAGATTAGTGATCATTTAAAAATAGAATATATACTATGAGGACCATAGAGATACATTGTCCTAAAAAAAGAACAAAGAATGTATAGAAATAATTATTATATGTAGATTAACATGTAAGAATGTATCTTAACAAAAGAATGCATGTTAAAATAAGATTGCATGGTGTCATTATGAAGTATAAGTACAAGAATAAGCAATATACTAGTTAACAATATATACATACATACAGAAGAACTGACCATTGAACTTCACAAACAAACTAATCTATGAACAAAATTTGATTGGTTTCCAAAGTATATGGACCATTTAAAACCTTGACATATACTCTAAGAATTATACAGATACCATAATATGCATGTTAACATAACATATATGAAAATAAGAATTATATATAGGACAATATAATAATGTATGTTAACATAAGAACACATACTTCCACCATGAATGACAAAGAAAAGAATAGTAAATAATATACAAACTAACAATATATAAATGCATACAATCAAAATAACCTTCACATACACTACTGGGACCATTTAGATACATTATCCTAATATATAAGATATGTAAGAACATAAGAAGTACAAGTACAATAGTAAATAAAACATACAGAAATAACCTATGAACAAAATTAGATTGGTTTCCTAAGGTACTTTATAGACCATTTAAAACATTGGCATATACTATAAGGACCACAAACATACTCTAAATTATAGCACCCATCATATTAAACTTAGCCTAAATAGAAAGCATAGAGTATAACTTCAATTGGCAAACAAAATATAATAAAATATCAATTGGCCACCATGAAGTACAAGTACAATAGTAAGCAGAGCTTATAGAAGAAATAACCTATGAACAAAATTAGATTGGTTTCCTTATGAAAGTTTTGGACCGTTTAAAACATTGACATATGCTGAGAGGACCACAGACAAACTCTAAATTACAGCACCCATCATTTTCAATTTAGGCTAAACAAAATACACAGAGTATAACTTCAATTAGCAAATAGAGCACAATAAAAACATCTACCAAATTGCTTCCAAACCTATCTCAACAATTGTCCTAGGGCACAAAGGCAAGCACACCCTAGGTTTTTTCTAGTAAGAAGAGCAGTTGAAGCTGTATTAGTCTAATAAATATAGAGTTTGATTATAGTAAGGAGCCCAAAAAAATACGAAGTAGGAGGTACCAGATAAGAAGTGTATAAAACTAGGTACCCCTGTTCAGTGAAGTAAATATACAAAATAAGGGAGGATAATGAGACACAAAAAGAGCTGAGATAATACATAGACCATGTAGGAGATGACATACATATAAAAGAGATATATAATGGACACAAGACAGACCTTCCACATATCCTCCATCAGCTAGATATCCCAGAAGCATGCAGTTGTATGTCGAGTAATCTTCTTTTCAAAATATAACCATGAGGCCAGATTGTGGAAATGCCTGCAGCTTGAATACTTGGACTTCTCTATGACGGTAAAAGTAAAACTTGGACTTCTTTTGTCCTAAATACTTGATTTCATAATGGCAAACAAAAACAATTAAAATTTTCAAATTTCTAGATCCTAATTCAGAAACATGACATACATGCATATTACAAACCCAACATTATAAAGCTAGGAAGCTTACATGAGTTTGATGGAGAAGAAGATGCCGAAGATAACGAAAAATGAAGAAATCCTAGCCAACGAGCAATGCGGAAGAGGAATGTCAAATGCACGACTCCGACCAAGATTGCCAAATGATTGGATAAAACCACGCCAAGATGCATGACAGAAATGTTGTTTAGTTGCAAAAAGTATGCGCTCAGTGGTTAAATGCCACTGTTTGGGTTATATTATTAATAAAGGTAGCAACAAAGAAAAGGTAAAAGATGAAGTGAGAAGGGTAAAGAGGGGAGAAAAATGAGGGGAGGGGCCTTAACAAGGTCGTTGAAGTCATCCCTCCACCCAATTTTTTAACTAATTTAGTAAGACAAAATAGGCTTCAAGGCCAAGTTTAACCATCCGAAAGTGGCATGTTGGGCTACGTAAATGGATAATCTCAACTTAAAACCAGGCAGAACCCCAACCCATGCCTTTTTCAACAAAAATGCATTTGCCACATTAGTAAAAAGGGTTGTTTGAGTGAGCAGCAACTAAACTATAGTTTTTTAGCTTCATGGTTAATTGGTTAAGTGGTTGATATCGATGGTTATGGTTATTAAACCCCTTATCTATTATCCAAAGACCAAATAGGGTCTTAGTGATTATGCCCAGGTCATCAAGCCAAGTCTATTTAAAGTGCAACAAATGCTCTATCCAAGATTAGCTTGCTGACATTCCTATCACATTGATGTTATATGCAATGGGTCACAATGTAGATTGATGAATTCAGATCAAACCAAAAGTTGAATAATTTAAGTAACAAGAGCTAGGACCCAAAGTGTGTATATTACAATGATTGGAGCATAGTTTCTCTTCTTTTCTTCTTCTTTTCGTTTTGGTTTATGAAATGGTTATAACTACTCAATTACATAAGTCTACTGGATGGCATCAGAACTCAGGAAAAAAAAGTTTAAAATGTCCCCAAGGAAGAAGGAAGATTGATCAATGTTATGGCTCTGAATTCTTCCCATATCCGCCAACTTGTCTGCCAACCTTATCCATGTTATGTATATATATTGCGGCCTATATCCTTTGAAACTCCACAAAAATGAGAAGATATCATTTACATAAGGATGAATCATCCAAAGAATCCTCTTACCCCATTATAAGATATTCACTAGGGTGAGGGAATCACTCATGATGATTAGCATTTGATGTTTAAGTTAATATTAGAAATTCTCATAAGATGGGCTTCCATTGATTATGGACTGATTTTTACTTTGATTTATTATGTAATACAAGCTAAGTTGTTGTCTGAATAAATGATTAAGAAGCTTATAATTACCTGTGATCATGTTGTTATTTTGGATCATATTGTCTTGGTCATGTGATGTAGGGGATATGGGTGTAGGCTTGATTTGGTTAATAGACTCTATGATGGATAGACCCATTAACATTACTGACTGGACTAAATCCTCACTCCACTCCTTTATATATCCACATGTAGAAATCCTAGAGCATCAAGAGTTTTACATTCCTAAGGGGTCAGCACTTATCCCACTGAGAAGATAGACATAAGGTGGAGACAGACACTACAACAAAATAGGATATTAGCGATGAAAAAAATTCATCACTAATAGCCAATTTTCGATGCTAATAGTTATTAGCGATGAAAATTTCATCGCTAATATTTAGTCGCCAATAATACCGTCATTGATAATTTTTTACGATGGAAAAAAAATTTCATCGTTGATAATTTTTTACAACAGAAAAAATTTTCATTGTAAATAATAAATATTATCGATGAAAAATTTTCATCATTAAAAAATTATTTTTTTTGAAAACTATTTACGATGAAAAATTTTAATCATAAAAAAAGATAATTTATGATGAAATTAATTAATTACAATGAATTTTATTCATCACTATTAATTTAATTAAATTTTTTTATGAAAACAAATTTAAAAAAAATATTAGCGATGTAAACTTTTCGTCGCCAATATAGCAATTTTCAATGAAAATTTTAGTCACTAATAAATATTAAATTAATAACGATAAAAATATTTTTGTTGCTATTAATTTAAATAAAAATTTTTATGAAAATTAAATTTTAAAAATTTTAGCCACGTAAATTTTTCATCATAAATATGATTATTTATGATGAAAATATTTTTATCGTAATTAATTTAATTAAATTTTTTTATAAAAATTAAATTTAAAAAATATTAGCAATGTAAATTTTTCGTCGCAAATACAGTTATTTACGATGAAACTATTTTCATCGCTATTAATTTAATTAAATATTTTTATGAATATTAAATTTAAAAAAATATTAGCGACGTAAATTTTACATCACAAAAATTTCAAATTTTGATGTATATTCACTATTAATTTAATATAAAATTTTAATATTTTTTAATTTATTAAAAAAATATTTATGATCAATTTTTCATCGCTAATATATTTTTTTACGATCAATATTTTATCAAAAATAATTCCATCGCTAATAATTTATAGATATTTTTTAAAAATAATTTATAAATATATATATATTTAATTTATATTTATAATATTTTTTATAAATTAAAAATAAAAAATTAAAATAAAAAATTTACATAATAAATTTATAAATAAAATTTATCATTTTATTATATTAAATAAAAATTATAAGAGGTCTAAAATAAAAATAAAATGCTGCATAAATAGGTCGTTAAGTATCGACATCTACAGAAAGAAAACGGGTTAGGGAAGGGGAGCGCTCGGATAAGCTAGGATCGGCCTGCTGCTGCCTCATCAGCTGTATCATCTGCTCTATTTATGCCATTCACTCCATCATCTGGATCTGAAGCTGCTGGTACTCATCGACGTGTACAGTCAACTCATCAGTTCGTTGCTCAACCTGTCTCTACACCTCCACTAGCCGAGCATCGTAGGCAGCATGGATGTCATCCCTGGACGAGCGTGAGGATGAGGGAGCAGTGATCCCATGCCCTAGACCCCTAACATAACAGGATCTTGTACCAAGCATTTGATCATAGATCTCATCATTTATGGATGTGGTCAAGCCCTCAGGGGTAGGCTGGGATCTGATGTCTATCATACGGTCCTGAAAATTAAAGTTATAGCTATTTTAATTTCGTACTGAAAATCAAACTGTGAATGAAAAAAATAATTAAAAAAACTTACAAAGAGCTCCTGGCTCCCCATCCTCCACTTCCCTGACCATCACTGGTGGGTCCACTGGTAGATATCGATCCTACCAGGAAGCTCCCACTCTCAGCATCTCTCTGTAATTTGAGAATAATTAATTAAAATTTTTTTAAATAGCTAGAGAATTATATACTAATTAAAAATTACTTACCATCTGTTTCATGTGACGAGCGAACGACCTCGAACCCCCACAATGTGGTATGGTCTGTCTAGCTTGATTTGTAATGTTCTGGACATATCTTCTCTGTACAGTGAGCAGTCAAATTAGTAGGTAACAAACTGAATTTAAGAATAAATGATTCAATCATTAAACTCTAAAAAAAAAAAGTTTGGATGTGTAACCTAATATGCCGGATCCTCATAATGCCAGTATATAACAGTCCAATTATCCATAGTGATGTTGTCATAGGGCCGCTGCCACGCTGCCTCCACCCCATGATCCTGCATTACATGGTACCAATGCTAATGGATGTGGTGGTGATAGTCCTTGAAATGCAAAGATAAATGAGCATCCACAGCTCGCCGCACACGATCCTCCTCAAAATCAATAATATAAAAAACATCCTGCCAATAACAAATATTAGAAGAATACCGTGCTAATTAAATATTCACAGTATAATTTATTTTACCTGTTATTGGATGTAGAAAACTTTTCTTTGAGCCGGTACAATGTGACACTAATCGAAAAGCATCACGGGGGCATAGATACGGCATATGATGCCCAGCTCGGTCTGCCACGGCTCGCACCATCCCCTAATGGGCCTGGTGTAGTCGGATGGTATTTCGATACGGAGATGCTGTTCCGGGTGCTCGCATCTCCAATGCTCTAGAACGAGATTTTTCGATGGACCTCGTCCTCGCATCACTACTGGTAGAGACTGGCCTGAAACAACAATAAATAAATCAATAGTATGATAGCTATCCAAATAAAAAAAATTAAATTTTATTATATAAAAAATATAATAATATCACTCAGACCCGCCTCATTCAAACCCGTCTCACTGGGACCTACCAGTGTAGGACCCTCTGGCAACGAAGCTGGTGCGACAATGAAAATCGGTGAAGGCGCTTCAACCTCCAGGGTAGACAGCGAACGCGAACATCATCATCTATCTCTTGGTGCCATACTTGCAATTCTTGACATATAAGTGAATATAATATTAAACAATAATAATAAAAAATAAATTATATTTTAATGAATAGAATTATATCGCATACCGTTATTAGTTGATATTTTGTTTCATTATTGTAAAAATTTCAGCAGTATCTCTCCATGTTTCTCCAAGTATACGATGTAAATATGGTGCCTACGCATTCTATCCACCATATACCCAAAGAACAGTGGACAGATAACTACTGAGTACCACATAATGAAACATGCTCTGGACTTAACCTCCTACGGCCCCCGCCCCCACGGCACTAGTGCAGTCACACACCCCGCACCGCCCGGACTCGGCCCCCGCGACCCTTGCTCCTGCGGTACCACCGCCATCACCTACCCCTCGTAAGCCACTCCCCGCGATGTCGCTGCCCTCTCCAACCCCCCGCAACCCAGATCCCAATTCGGATCTTGATCAGATTCCGATTTGGATCTCAATCCGAATCGAGATCTCGACCCAGATCCCGACCTCGATCCAAGTCGAATCGTAATTCAAATTTTATTTTTATTAATTAAATAATAAAATATTTGATTAATATTTTATTTTTTTATTTTTTTTATTTTTTTTATTTTTTTTATTTTTTCCCCTTATTTTTCTCTTCCCTTCCTCCCTCCTTGCCGTCACGCACCCCTCCCCGCCGTCACCTCCTCGGCCGACCCCCTCCCCGCCATCACCTCCTCGGCCAACCCACTCCGTGGCTCCATGGTGCCGTCGTGTCACGGCCGACCCCCTCCTTGGCTTCATGGCGTCGCCGGCCGCCCACGGCCCCCTCCCCTCCCCCGTCTCACCCCCGGTTGCCCCCCGACCCCATCTCGCCCCCATTTCACCCCCGACCGCCGACTACCCCCTCCCCGACCCCATGGCACCGCCGGCCGCCCACAGCCTCCTCCCCGCCCCCGGCTTCCCCCCAACCCCATCCCGCCCCCGTTTCGTCCCCAGCCGCCCCCTCCTTGACCCCGTCTTCGCCGGCCGATCCCCTCCCCGCCCTGTGGCTCTGCCGGCCACCCACGGCCCCCTCCCCACCCCCGTCTCACCCCCGGCCTCCCCCGACCCCATCCTGACCCCGTTTTGGCCCTGACCGGCCCCTGACCCCCTCCCCACCGATCGACCGACCCCCTCCCTGGCCCTGTGGCACTGCCAGCCGCCCACGCCGCCCCCCGCAATCCCCTTCGCCACCCGGTGGCCCGATCAACACCAAAAAAAGGATTGGAACCTTACCTCTGGCGGACGGCGGACGACGGACGGTGGCAGCGATGGTGGAGAGGTGCTCGTCGGTGGGAAGAGAGGGGGGAGAGCACAGAGAGGGAGAGGGAGAGAGGAGAGGGGAGATGGGAGAGCTCAGGGAGAGCACGGAGAGGGAGAGGGGAGAGGGAAAGAGGAGAGGAGAGAGGGGAGAGGGGGCGAAGGATTTCGCACGAAGGAACATCAAGTTGACATGCATTGAATGCAGAACTATTAGCGATAAAATTTTTTATTGCTAATATAATTATTAGTAATAAAAAATTATTTCATCGTCAATAATTTTCGTCAAAAAAAAAATTTTCACTAAAAAAATTTTTCTCTAAAAAAATTATTTATAATAAAAAAATTTTCATCATTAATAACATTATTAGCAACGAAAATTTTATTTTTCATTGCCAATAATTTTTGTAAAAAAATAAAAAAAAAATTCATTAAAAAAATTTTCTTGCTAAAAGAATTTTGCCCAAAAAAATTATTAACGATGAAAAAATTTTTATCATTAATAACTTTATTAGCAATGAAAATTTGATTTTCGTCGTCAATAATTTCTACCAAAAAAAAATTTTCCCACTAAAAAAATAAAAAGAAAATTATTTACGATAAAAAAGATATATTTTATCATTAATAATATTATTAGCAATAAAAATTTAATTTTCATCGTCAATAATTTCTACCAAAAAAAAGTTCTCTACTAAAAAAATTTTCCCTCTAAAAGAATTTTGCCCAAAAAAATTAATTTTCTTTAATCTAAAAAATTTTTGGTTGAAAAAATTTTCTAAAATAATTTCATCAAAAATTTAAATTTTTATTAATAAAAAAATTATATAAGTAGCTAATTTATAATTTTTTTTAAAAAAATTACGTACATAAAAAAGCAGCTTAGCTATCCTTTGTAATGCATGCTTTTGTGGATTTAAAATATGTTAAAAAGCCTAGTTGATCTTCATATGGTTTTGTTAGGATTGATCAATTAAATGGCCTAAAAATTCAGTGATATTTTTCATATGATTAGGAACTGTGGTCAATACTAGGATTTGTCATCCGACATAGTTTGATTTCTGTACTTGCAGCCATGTTGGTATAAAGGTAATATTTTTTTTATATTTTTTTCTCATTATTTTATTTTCTTGATTAGGAGGGGCTAATCCCCACCTTTTCTATCCTACAATGATGAATGGCAACTGATGAACTAGTTTTTACAGGTAATCTTCTTGATTTTAAGTATTTGCATAATCTAGTTTTATCTAGTTTTTAAAATAATTTTTTATCAATTTATCTATATTTTATTTTTATTCAAAGGACCAGCAGACCAATACATTATCATATATATTAGATGATAATCATTTTTCTGCTGATATATTGCAGATGTTAACTAACAATCTTTGTTACACGTGAGTTAAATTTTGATCGTGTTCTTATGTTTTCACAGATACCTTGTTTAGATCAATTTTTAGATGATTTGCTGGTCTTAGTTTCTATATAGAGTCTGATCTTTCTGATAGAGAATCGACATCAATTGGTGGTTCCAAAGATCGGGCTGCTGTGGTCCATCATCTATCGCAGATTAAGGACAGCATTCAAGAAGTTATATTTTTCTGTTAAAGATGTTATAGGATTTTATTGTCACAAGGGATTATTAGCCAAATTTTTTTAGGATGGTATAGAAGTAAATGACACAATTTAGTCTATTGAATAGTTGATAAAATTTTATTCTTTATACAGTTGAAAGTTGATATTTTTTTTGAATCAAATTTCTTACGTTTAATTTTTTGAGGTAGTTTGCTCCTGGATCTTATAGATGGTTGATTCAATTGTAGGTGAAAAATTTTATTGCATCATCCAATAAAGTTTGGATACTGAGAGAATGATTTCTTTTCAGTATCGAAAGTCATTTTTTTAAATTTTTAATTATTTTTATAATTTTTATAATTTTTATATTTTTTATTTTTTTGAAATATATACGATGAAAATATTTTTATAATAAATAATTGAGTATTTATGATGGAAGATGATTTTTCATCATAAATAATCAATTATTTAGGATATAATATTTTTATCATAAATAATCCATAATTTTTATATTTTTTAAATCTCTTATTTTTTTTGAAATATTGACGATGAAAAAATTTTCATCATAAATAATCGATTATTTATAACAAAAAATTATTTTTCATTGTAAATAGTCAATTATTTATGATGTAATATTTTCATCATAAATAATCTATAATTTTTATATTTATTATATTTTTTTTAAACTATTAATGATAAAAATATTTTTATCATAAATAATTGATTATTTATGATAAAAATAATTTTTCATCGCTAACACTAAGTTATTTATGATATAATATTTTCATCATAAATAATCCATAGTTTTTATATTTTTTAAATTTTTTATTCTTTTAAAATATTGATGATGTAAATATTTTCATCATAAATAATTAACTATTTATGGTAGAAAATAATTTTTTATCGCTAACAGTCAATTATTTATGATGTAATATTTTTATCATAAATAATTCATAATTTTTATATTTTTTAAATTTCTCATTTTTTTTCAAAATATTGGCAACAAAAATATTTTTCTTATAAATAATAAGTATTTATGATGAAAATAGTTTTTCATCATAAATACTAAATTATTTATGATGTAATATTTTTATCACAAATAATTTATAATTTTTATAATTTTTATAATTTTTATTTTTTTCGAACTATTGATGATAAAAATAGTTTCATCATAAATAATTGACTATTTAAGATGAAAAATAATTTTATATTGCTAATGCTAAGTTATTTACGATGCAATATTTTCATCATAAATAATTCATAATTTTTATATTTTTTAAATTTCATATTTTTTTGAAATATTTATGATAAAAATATTTTTATCATAAATAATTAACTATTTATAATAAAAAATAATTTTTCATCACTATCACTAAGTTATTTATGATGTAATATTTTTATCATAAATAATTCATAATTTTTTTATTTTTTAAATTTCTTATTTTTTTTAAAATATTGATACTGAAAATATTTTCATCGTAAATAACTATGATTTATGAAGAAAATAGTTTTTATTATAAATACTAAATTATTTATAATATAATATTTTTATCATAAATAATCGATAATTTTTATATTTTTTAAATTTCTTATTTTTTCAAAATATTGATGATAAAAATAGTTTCATCATAAATAATTAACTATTTATGATAAAAAATAATTTTTTATTAGTAACACTAAGTTATTTATGATACAATATTTTCATCACAAATAATCATAATTTTTTATATTTTTTTAAATTTCTTCTTTTTTTTAAATATTAATGATTAAAATAGTTTTATCATAAATAATTGACTATTTATGATAAAAAATAATTTTATATCACTACCACTAAGTTATTTATGATATAATATTTTCATCATAAATAATCTATAATTTTTATAATTTTTATATTTTTATTTTTTTAAAAATATTCATAATAAAATATTTTTATAATAAATAATTAATTATTTATTATGAAAAATAATTTTTTTATCACTAACCCCAAGTTATTTATGATGTAATATTTTTATCATAAATAATTTATATTTTTTAAATTTTTTATTTTTTTTAAAATATTGATGATAAAAATATTTTTATTATAAATAATTGACTATTTATGATAAAAAATAATTTTTCATCACTACTACTAAGTTATTTATGATGTAGTATTTTTATCATAAATAATCTATAATTTTTATATTTTTTATTTTTTTAAAATATTGGTGATGAAAATATTTTTATCATAAATAACTGTTATTTATGATGAAAATAATTTTTTATTATATATACTAAATTATTTATGATATAATATTTTCATCACAAATAATCTATAATTTTTATTTTTTTTTATTTTTTTCAAAATATTGATGATGAAAATATTTTCATCATAAATAATATTCTATTTATGATGAAAAATTATATTTCATCACAAATACTATATTATTTATGATGTAATATTTTCATCATAAATAATCTATAATTTTTATATTTTTAAATTTCTCATTTTTTTAAAAATATTAGTGATAAATTTTTTTTATCATAAATAATAGACTATTTATGATGAAAAACAATTTTTTATTATAAATAATAAATTATTTATGATGTAATATTTTTATCATAAATAATCTATAGTTTTTGAATTTTTAAAATTTTGCTTTTTTTAAAATATTTATGATAAAATTTTTTTGTTGTAAATAATTGATATTTATGATGGAAAGTACTTTTCATCATAAATATTTAATTTTTATGATGTAATATTTTTATCATAAATAATGTTTAATTTTTAATTTTTTTAATTTTATTTTTTTAAATATTCATGATAAAAATTTTTCATCATAAATAATGAGTATTTATGATGAAAAATACTTTTCATCATAAATACTTTAATTATTTATGATGTAACATTTTGATAGTAAATAATATGTAATTTTTAAATTTTTAAAATTTTTTATTTTTTTTCAAATATTAGCGATGAAGTATTTTCGTTGGGAATAATATTATTGTCGATGAAAAAGTTATTTTCATCGTAATAATTAAATTATTGGTGAAGAAAATATTTTTATCATGAATATTTAGAAATTTAAAATTAAAATAAATATTATATTATTTATGATAAAAATATTCATCACAAATAATTAGTATTTATGATAGAATATTTTTCCATCGCTAATAGCGAACTATTTACAATAAAAAAATATTTTTATCATAAATATTTTATTATTTATGATGAATTTATTTTTTTATCATAAATACTTTTATTGTTGATGAAAATATTTTTATCATAAATAATTCTGTTGTAAAAATACTCTTTTCTTATAGTGAGAGAAGATGGTTTATCATGTTATTGTATGTTTTTCTTCTGTAGGATGCCACTATAGTGATCATCAATATCTATTTAGGATTTTCAAAGTACACTTCAATTTTATCTCTGATTTCTTCTAAGATTTCATGTTCTAATCTCCTGCATTGTGTTCATGAATTTTCTAATATTTGATATCGTAGTATAGATTTTGTAGGAGAATAGAATCAAAATATCAGATTTGATATTAAAAAAGAAAAAAAAATCAATCAGTCATTTGGACTCAATGCTAACATTCAACGATACTGGCATCAAGGTTAAACAACCAACAATAGATGGGAGTAAAGTTTTTCAATGACTACTCATCATCTAATCGATCCAAAAAAAAGGAAGAAGATGAGGGACAGTGGTGCTCAAGTTCCCACCACCATGCCCTTCTTCTCCCAACTAATGGCAGAACTGGTCACCAACAACCATTTGGGATATGCCGTCGGTGATCCTGATGGGTAGTGGTGTCGGACACTGGTCTATCCTCTCCCTCCCATCTTTTTTTAAGAAATTAAAAAAAAGGGGTAAACTGCCAGTGGACTCGACACCGATAGGTAATGATGTTGGCACCAAGGTCGAACAGCTAGCCGTAGGTGGGCAAAGGCTCCAACAATAGTCCGATGACTCAATTTAACAAAAAAAAAATGGAAGGAACCGTCGGATCTCCATTTAGTGGTGGTTCCCCTCTCTTGATCACCGATGAAGTGGCTGTGGCTGGCTGGGTGAGGCATTGAGTTGTCGATTAAGGGCCTGACAGTCATCGACTAAGTTTTGGCAAATAGGGCTATCGGTCCCCTCCCTCCACTTGATCGTGTGATGAGGAGGAATAGCAAAATGATAAATGGATTCTGTGTTTGGGGTTCGGACCCAAAATCTGAAATCTAGTTGATTCACAAAGAGCAGGGATTTTGCAGTTTAGCACTTAAAGTATCTCATAATTTTATAATAGTTCTTAAAAAATTTATTTCTAGTCCATGAAGAACCATTTTTCATATAATGGTTCTTTGAAAATTTTTTGTTAGTCCCTGAGATGAAACTTTATTACATTAAAATCTTCAAATTATTGTTTAGTCCTTGTTCTAAAGTTTATTACATAATGGTCATCTGATAATTATTTTATGATCCCTACAATACACTTTAATTACACAAAGATCCTTAAATATGCTATTGCAGATTTTGAGCTCTCATATTTGGTTTCAATAATGATATATTTTATGTTGATCCTTGATTTAGAACATTGTAGATTTTAATGGGTGGTGACCACGAAAATGGCCCATTCATTGAGATTTATAGAATTCTTCTATTTAATATTTCAGAAGATTGGACATGTTAACTTTTAATTGATTGCCTGCTATTGGTACAGTAAGTTAAATAAATAGATTCATGGACATCCATAATTTGAAGGTTTGTAGATTTCAATAGATGGTAACCATCAAAGTGGCCCATTCACTGAGATTCTCAAGATTCTTTGATGTGACATTTTGAAAGGATTGAGAAACATCGCAAAATTATTGCATACAATCATCCGTCTAAAGGAAGCTTACTGTGTGTTATAATTTTGAAGTAAAATATTTTTAACTGGTGAGTGTGCATAGTTTAAGAATTCATTCTATCAAAGTAGATGGATCTTCAAAAGTTAATGCTACCTTACTAGTTGATTTATTAAACATTGAAGAGATACCTTATATGGGTCACTTTCTTTCTAAAAAAATTTTATGACATTGCACCAAGAGCTCTCATTGAAATAATGTTTATAAAGATTTTCAAGCATATACATGATCCGTATTTACCCATTAATTAACTACATAAAGGTTGTTTAGTAGGTAGCATGTTTGTATTGAATAACATTATATGATGAAGAGGATATCTTATGTGGGTCACTTTCTTTCCAAAAGAAGTTTGTAGCATTGCACTAAGGGTTCTCATTGAGATAATGTTTATAAAGATTTTCAAGTATATATATTGCCCATATTTGTCCATTGGTTAACTACATTAAGGTTGTTTAGTAGTTAATACCTTTGTACTGAATAACATTAATGCTAACATTAAGATTCTAACTAGAATCCACTATAAAATATGGAAACGTGATATGAAGCTAGCACTGAGTTTGATAGATTTGGATGTTGCATTACATGATGATCCTCTATATTAGGTCACTAGTGAGAATATTCTAGAAATGAAAGCTGTCTATGAAAAGTGGTAAAGAGCGAATCCTCTGGGCCTGGAGATTGTGAAGAGATCCATTTCTGATTCCATTCTAGATATTATACTTAAGAATGGTATTGCTAAGCAATTCTTTAATCTCATTAGTAAGATGTATGTAGAGTTAGGATAGCTAATAGATAAATTAATCAATATGAGGTATGATGGCATAATGGTGTTAGAGGTTACATCATGAAATTAGAGAACATTGCACCTAAGCTTAATAGTTTGAGATCCTTATCCTTGATATTTTTTCTTACTCATCAAGTTCTTGATTCTCTTCTGGCATAATTTAGTTAGCTCAAATCTATATATGATATCCATAGAGGATAAATGAAATGTGAATGAACATATTTCTATTTTTGTTCAAGAGCTTTAGTATTTTAGGGAAAAGGATGATAGTGGTAATATGGTGCATCAGTCATGCCTTAAAGGGTTCCACCTACAATTTAAAGAAAAAGGATATCGAAAGAAATGGTCAGACTCATTTGTGAGTGAAAATTAAAATCCTGGAGGCCCACAAGCTGTAATTAGGAAAGATCACAAGTGCTTCTTTTATAAAAAGAAAGAAAAAGATCATGAGGGATTTAAATGTTTCAAGCATAAGAGTCAAGTAAAGAAGAAAATTATGCATGTAGATGTTACCGTCCCTAAAAGTATGGTTGGCTAAGGACATATTCTCTATATTGTGGTGTAGGTGATTGGGTCCTATTTTTTTAAAGAAAGGAATCAAAGGTTAATTGATAATGAAATTATGTCTTCACTTGGCTTTAGTATATTCACCTTGTATTGACTATCTTAGGGGCAAATTTACCAAGACTAAAAGTAAGAAGACTACATGTGGTAATAAACTTTTAGAACTCATTCATATTGGCATAAATGGAACCTAAAATTTCTCTATATATAGTAGTAGATATTTTATTACTTTCATTAATGATTTTTCTCATTATAAGTATGTCTACCTTCTTAAGGAAAAATCTAAAGCACTTAAGCACCGGATAAGTTTTAAGATCTTCAATCTTAAAGTTAAAAAGCAGTATGGGAGATAACTAAGATAGTGAGATTTGGTCATTCTAAGGAATATCACTGTTGATATGATAAATTTGGTCAACAAATGGGACCATTTGCCAAATACTTATAGGAGTATGGGATAGTTTATTGGCTTTACTAAAGAAAGCTGCTAGATGGTTTGTTGACTTTATTAGAAGAAAGTTGACAAATGATTTTTCGACTTCATGAATCCAGTCATTTTCAAGTTGTTTTTGTAGATGGTTAATTTTGATTTTGATTTCAATTTTAAAAAAGAGATTTTAGTTAGTTTGATTTTAAGTATATCTCTGAACTGACATGATTTGACCCTTGCAAATCCCTACTGCCTAAGATGAATGTGCATTAACTTTTAGAGCTAGAATTGTTTGCAACTTTTTTTTGTACGGGGGGAGGGGTTCAAGACCTAAAGAAAAGAAAGATATTACTATCTTATGATGCAAATACCAACAGCATCCGCTAAGACTAAAAGACAAGAAAGAAATTACTATCTAATGAAGCACATACCAATAGCATCTGCAAATTCTAGAACTCTGATATGTTGGAGAAGTGGATGAAGCGAGTGGAGTTTGTATTTCTCTCCTACCCTACTAAATTGTCTGCCGACTGGTTCCCTTCCTTAGAACATGGGATGAAGAAAAGTAATCAAAGGTGTCTGCACATCGGACAATATTAGAAAGCAGAGGATGAGCAAAATCCATTGATGCAAAGTCAGGTGCTATATTTTTTAATCCACTTAATGACTTGCTAGAAATTCTCATAAGATGGGCATCCATTGATTATGGATTGATTTTTATTTTGATTTATTATATAATATGGACTAAGTTGTTATCTGAATGAATGGTTAAAAAGTTCATAATTACTTGTGATTATATTGTTATTTCGGATCCTATTGTCTTAGACATGTGATGTAAGGGATATGAATGTAGGTCTAATTTGGCTAATAAGCTCTATAATAAGTGGACCCATTAGTATTACTAACTGGACTAATTCTCCACTCTCTTTCTCTCTCTCCCTCTCCTTCTCTCTCTCTCTCTCTATATATATATATACCTGTAAAAATCCTAGGGTATCAAAATCTTTACGTTCCTAAGAGGCACCTATCCTACTAAGGAGATAAGCATAAGGTGGAGATGGAGAGTAAAATCTATCCATTGTTGTGTGTTCTCCTTCCGCAGGATGCTGCTACAGTAATTATCAATATCCAGCATTGTTAAGGTGACTTTGATTTTATTTTTAATTTTTTCTATGATTTTGTGTTCTAATCTCTTGGTGTTCATAAACTTTCTAACATTTGGTATCAAAACTTAGATTTTACAGAAGATTATAATCAATATAATGGATTTGATATAAAAAAATCAATCACCCGTTTGGACTCCATGTCAGCATCTAGCGGTGTCAACATCAAGATTAAATGGTCAGCAGCATATGGGATTAAGGTTTTCCAGTGACCACCCATTGTCTAATCAACCACCCCCCTCCCAAAAAAAAAGAAAGAAGATGACGGATAGTGGTGCTCAAGTTCTTGCTACTGTGACCTCCTTCCCTTTGGTGGCTGGACTAGTCATTAGCAACCATTTTGAACAAACCACCAATGATCCCAACTAATGGTGGTGCCAAACATCAGCCCTTCCTCTTCCTCCTCCTCCCATCCTTTTTTGAGGGATCTAAAAAAAAAGGGCAAAGAGCCTAAGGACTTGACACCGACAACCAATGGTGTTGGCATCAAGGTCGAACAATTAGCAATAGGTGGGTGAAGTTTTCGGTGACCATCTAAGGCTCAATTTAACAGAAAAAGGAAGGAACCATCGGATCTCTATTTATCGATAGTTCTCCTCTCTTGATCACTGATGAACTGATGGTGGTTGGTCGGGGGAGGCGTTTGATTGCCGATTGAAGGCCTCTGTGGCCGCAGCCAAGTTTTGGTGAGGAGGGCCACCGGTCCCTTCCCTCTGCTTGATCATGTGATGAGGAAGAGGAGAAGGGTAAATAGCTTCTGGGTTTTGGATTCTAATCCAAAATTCAAAACCCAATTGATTCACAAAGAATGGGAATATTGCAATTTAGCACCTAAAGTATTTCATAATTTCATAACAGTTCTCAGAATATTTATTTCTAGTCCTTGAAGAACTATTTTATTATGTAATGGTTCTTTGAAAATTTGTTGTTAGTCCTTGTGATGAAACTTTATTACATTATAGTCTTCAAAGTATTGTTTAGGCCCTGTTCTAAAGTTTATTACATAATGGTCATCTAGTAATTATATTATGATCCCTACAATATAATTTAATTGTATAAAGATTCTTAAATATGCTATTGCAAGTTTTGTGCTCTCACATTGGATTTGAATAATATATGATACATTTTATATTGATCCTTGATTTAAAGGATTATAGGTTTTGATGGATGGTGACCACCGAAGTGACCCATTCATTGAGATTTGTGGAATTTCTTTATTTGATATTTCAAGAGATTGAATATATTAAATTTTGATTGATTTCTCATTATAGGTGTATTAAGTTAAATAAATTAATTCATGGGCATGGCTGGTTAATCCATAATTTGAAGGGTTGTAAATTTCAATCGTTGGTGACCATTAAAGTGATCCATTCATTATAATTTGCAAGATTCTTCTGCATGATATTTTGAAGGAATCGAATAATGTTGCGAAATTATTGCATACAATCATCTTCCGAAAGGAAGCTTATTATATGTTATAATTCTTGTAATACTCGGCCCATTTAGGCCTTAGACCAGCCCAAAATCTGAGAAGCCCAAATCCAACAAAAAAAAAAAAAAATTGAAGAAGACTCCCTATGGGAGTCTTCTTCCTCCCGACCGGTTCCTAATCGGAGTCCGAAAAACCCCAGGGAGGAGTCAAACTCCTTCTCCTCCAGCTCTATTTAAGGAGGAGATCTCTCCCCTCTCCTTTCCATCAAGAAATCAGGAGCCAACGGCGAGGATCGCCAGAATTTTGCTCGCGGAAGCCGTCACTGTGCTCGCCCCTAATTCTCGCTGGAGATGTCACCGGAGCTCGAGGTAAGCCCTTCTCTTTCTTTTTCTTTTCCTTTCCCTCCTTTCCACGGCACTGTGCACCCTCGCCGACCATCGGGCATGTCGAAAAATCCACTAAAAGATGAGATTCTATATTGTCCTGTTCGGGCTAGCCCTTTTCTCCTCTTTTTTGGCCACCGACGTCGCCGTTTGCGTCATCTCACCCCTAGGATAGGACCCTCATCTCTCTATCCCTCTTCCCTGAAGGTCTTGGCCGTCGGTGACCAGCCAATGATCGAAAAATAAAAAGAAAAAAGGGATGGGTCCTCTGTTTTTTGAAAAAAAAAAACTCGCTGGCCAAACCTTGCTGCCGGCCATTCCTTGCCCCACCGCCGTCGACCGCTACCGCCGGACATCTGACCACCCCGCCGCCCCTCGTCGGAACTGAGCCATCGAGCCCCACTCGGTCCATCCCCTGTTCAGCTGAGAAGAGAAAGAAGAAAAGAAGAAGGAAGAAAGAAAAGAAAAGAAAAAGAAAAAAAAAGGAAAAAAGAAAAAGAGAAAAAGAGAAAAAGAGAAAAGAAGAAGAAGAAGAAGAAAAAGAAAAATAGAAAATAAAAAGAAAATAAAAAAAGAAAGAATTTTTTTCTCTCTTTTCTCTCTCCTCTCTTTACCTTCTCTCTCCAATTTCTCTCTCTAAATTCTCTCTCTATTTTCTCTCTCTAAACCTTTTATCTATTTTTATGAATTTTGTCTCTCTTGGGTCATTCTCTCTCTCTGATTGCATCATAGACCCTAGGATAAACTTGAGATAAAAATATGATGACTTGAGATTGCTCCAAAAATCATGCAGTAGATTGGATCTCGATCCGATCCTTATTCGAAATTGATAACATCGATCATGGTTAATCCATATTAAGTCACCCTGATATGACCTCTGATGATCTCAATCATGATTGTCACTTTTGAAGAATATAAAGATTCTCTCTCTATTTTCTCTCTCTATTTTTTTCTCTAAAAATTATCTTTCTCCTCCTTTCTCTCTCTAAGAAAGACTTGTAGATCATGTATTGGGCCATCTTTTTCTCTTCTAGAGACCTATGACCCCGAATCAATTTAGTATCTGGGTGGTCTATCGGACTAGTCACCCAATCAATCACTTTCTATTATTATTTAATTTTATTGAATTTATAGAATAAAAATTGATCCTGATTTAATATTTTAAATAGAATTATCTGATTTATTTAAGAAAGACTAAAGATCTAGGACGATCGAGGTAAGTAGATCTTACGCTCTTTATTTTTTTTTAAATTTTTATGATTTTTATGCATATGGTCTTTTATTAATGAAATCATATTTTTTTATAAAATAAAGATCAGCATATGTGGTATGAAAAAGTATGTTTTATTATGAGCATTGATCTCATGAATATATCTTATAAAAATAGCATGATTATGAAGCATGAATTTCATTGTCTTTTTCCATTATGTATATGTATGTTTTAAAAAAAATGTATAAAGATTTCAAAGGCTCTCAAATAGCTATGAATGAATTCCTTCGGAAAGGTTGACATCCGGAGCTAGCATCCACACAAAACATGGCCCCGCCAATGGGTATAAAGTTGGCATACGAAAAAAGAACTCTGTCGGTTAAGAAATATGGCCCTATCACGGGTATAATAGTGACCTTAGCATGAATATCTGAGAGTAATATTTTGAAATATGACATGAATACATGAAAAAAATGATTTATGA
Organism: Elaeis guineensis; assembly: GCF_000442705.2. Classification (NCBI taxonomy): domain Eukaryota; kingdom Viridiplantae; phylum Streptophyta; class Magnoliopsida; order Arecales; family Arecaceae; genus Elaeis; species Elaeis guineensis. Next base: position 6,557,746 of record NC_025999.2, read on the forward strand.
TTCATGATTGTGAAATATACATGATTTATGCATACATGATGAGCTTATAACTTGTTTTATTATATGCTCTATGAAATATTTATTTTTATAATATCTATTACTTGCTAAATACTATATTATCATAGAAAACTTATGCTTGATCCGATAAGAAAGCGTAAGTTCTACTTACTGGCCTAGTGTAGCTCATATTCTTTTTTTTTTCTTGTACAGAGAAATAAGGCTAGGACCGGTGAAGAAAATTCAGGCTTGGGAATTTGTGAAGCAAGTTTGGAAATTTTGTAGTAAAAATTTAATTTATTTTTATGGATTTGTAGCCATTATGAATTTTGAGACTTGGATTGATATTTACTTTTGGATTTAGATGCTCTGGACCAATTTTGGTTTACTTAACCATTTGAATTCAACATTATTATTACTTTTATTTATGATGCATCTGTTATTATATTTAAAGAAGATGAATGTTGGCTTCGTGTTATCACGGGCTGAATCCCTTGATAGCATGGCCGTGTTATGTCCCAGATTTGGAGCGTGATATTTTATGATATTAGAGCTATAGGTTCAATCATGAGTAGAACCTAAAATCTAGCAGTGGATAGTTAGGTCACGTATAGTTAGATTCTGACTTAATTGAATAAAGAAGGATAAAATTTTATTAATTATACTACTGCTCTATTATAAAAATGCAATAACGTTAAATTTGACTAGAAAATGATGATCGATAGGGAGGATGAAACCTTAGCGAATATGGCTTCTAGGACAAAAGAAGCAAGATTAACGTCACGGGGAGCTGCCAATCAACTGGTTAAGCGGGCTCCTGATGCACCGGCTACTCAGGCAGACATTGCTGGTGTATGTCAGGTGGTGGCCCAGCTTATTCAGCAGCAGCAGCAGGCACAAGCTGCTCCTCGACCTACATTATCTATGGAGTCATACTATTAGAGATTCAGAAGGCTCAACCCACCACTATTTGAAGGTGGACTTGATCGTATAGTTACAGAGACATGGATTCGAGAGATGGAGAAGATGTTTGATGCCCTACAGTACCCTGAGAATGTGAAGGTCAGATTAGCCATGCCTATGTTAAAAGGAAATGTTGAGTTCTGGTGGACCGCAATAAAAGCTGCCTATGGGAATAATAATGACCAACTCACTTGGGAAGAGTTCAAAGAGATATTTTATGATCAGTACTTCTATGAAATAATGAGATTGGTAAAAGAGAATGAGTTTCTGGCTTTAAAGTAAAAGGATGATATGACAGTGTTGGAATATGCCAATAAATTTAACGAGCTAGGCCACTTCTGCCCCCAGCTTATAGAGTTTGAAAGGAGCAAAATTAACAGATTTGAACTAGGTCTAAGATATAGAATTCGGTCTCATCTGTCTTCTCATATTTTTAATGACTACAAGGATGTGCTGGAGCGAGCTTTGAAGGTGGAGTCAGAATTAAAAAGATCAGATCTGGAAAGAGGAGATAGAAAGAGACTAAGATCAGTAGGAAATTCAAAGGATCAGCAAAAAAATTTTAAAAATAATAACCCTGATAAGAAGAAAGAATTTATATCCTACTCATATTGTGAAAAAAATCGTAGTGGACCTTGTCTCAAGAAGATAGGAGCATGCTTCTTATATGGCGAGAAAGGACATATGGCTTGTGATTGCCCAAATAAGAAAAAGGATGACTCCATACCTGCCAGACTAACTGACCAAAAATAGAAAGAGAATGCACGAGTGTTTGCTTTAACCCAACAGGAGGCCAACGCAAGTGATCAAGTGGTGACAGGTACTATCCCAGTCAATTCCATACATACTCATGTGCTATTCGATTCTGATTCTTCTCACTCTTTTATATTTCTCAAGTTTGCTACTTTCTTGAATTGTGTGTCTAAAGAATTGAATGAGCCATTATATGTTAGCACACCTCTTAAGAATATTGCTGTTGCTAACATTATTTTTAAGAGTTGCATAATCCAAATAGAAGAAAAAAAATTAGCACCAGATCTGATTCAGTTAAATATGCATGATTTTGACATTATTCTTGGGATGAACTGGTTATGTTCGTACATGCTCATATTGATTGTTTTGAAAAAAGAGTGGTATTTCAAATTTCGGATGAAACACAGTTCTTCTTTCAAGGTGAAGTTCATAATACGGAACCCAAACAATCTTTGAGTATTATCTCAATCATGAATGCAAGAAAAACTTTGAGGAAAGGATGCAAAGTATTTTTGGCCCATATAGTAGATGCCGAGAAGGAAAACATAAAATTGGACAATATTTCAATTGTCAAAAAATTTTCTGATATTTTTTCAGATGAACTACCTGGACTGCCTCCAGATTGTGAGGTTGAATTTAAAATAGATATCACACCAGGGACTGGACCTATATCAAAACTTCCTTATCGGATGGCCCCCGTATAATTGCGAGAATTAGAGGATCAACTACAAGAACTCTTGGATAAAAAGTTTGTCCGGCCAAGTATATCACCTTGGGGAGCTCCTGTGTTATTTGTGAAAAAGAAAAATGGGAGCATACATTTATGCATTGACTATCGGGAGTTGAACAAGGTAACCATGAAGAATAAATATCCTCTTCCTCGAATAGATAACTTATTTGATCAATTACAAGGTGCACAAGTTTTTTTCAAAATTGATCTACGATCAGATTATTATCAACTAAGAATTAGAGATGAAGATGTGTCTAAAACTGTATTCAGAACCAGGTATGGCCATTATGAATTTTTAATAATGCCTTTTGGACAAACCAATGCATCGGCTGCTTTTATGGATATGATGAACATGATCAATTCGTTGTTATTTTTATTGATGATATTCTAATTTATTCTAAAAGTATAGAGGAACATAAGAGACATTTGAGGATTATGTTACAAACCTTGAGAGAAGAGAAGCTCTTCGCCAAGCTTAGTAAGTGTGAGTTCTGGTTGGACAGTGTTATCTTCCTTGACCATGTAATATCTAAGGAAGAAATCTCAGTTGATCCAAAGAAGATAGAAGCCATGGTGAATTGGTCTCGTCCGACTAATGTGATGGAAGGTAGAAGCTTCTTAGGCTTGGCTGGTTATTATAGAAGATTCGTCAAATGGTTTTCTCAAATTACAATTCCTCTAACCCGCTTGACCCAGAAACAAATAAAATTTGAGTGGAGTGTATTAATTATTCAAATCAAAGTTTAGATTTTCGAGTTGATCTAAGATATCTCGCTAGTATTAAATTTTGAGTGACTTATATAAATCTTAACACATAAGGGATAAGATTTTGTCTGAATTTATTGATTAATATTAAGGATTGTGATGAAGGGAGTTTTACAAGAAATAACCAAGTTGATTTTACTTACAAAAATATTGACTTGAGTTCTTTTAGTTTGTTCAAGTTGGAGTTAATTCTTTTGCAAAGAAAGATTGGTTTAGAAATTATCTAAATAATTATAAGATAAATCGAAGGTTAACTTCAATTAATTCTAGACATGTTAGATTCGTGAGGAGTGATGAAACTTATGCAATGATTTCAAACATAAGAAGTGGATAAAGATTTAATTTTGACATGCTATGCCTAAGAGATAGTAAAGATAAAGAAACTTAAAATTTTGTCCTAAGTTTTATATAAAATTTGAAAGTTGGACCTACCTTTGATTGATTTAACATACAAAGATATTTTTATTTTTGATAGACTTAGATAATTTGGTAAGTTGAGATCAGAGTGTGCAGCAAAAGCGTGGTGGTCTGAATTGATTAGAAATATTAATCTTTTAAATCAAAAGATATTATAGAATACATTAGTTGTAAATAAGGAAAGATTTTATTGATAATGAAAAGATACTATAGATATTAATCTAATCTGATCATAGTCTGATAATTTTTACCAGTAGATTATTTTATTATAGATAATGCCAAAAAAAATTTAGATATCTTAAACAACATAACTTAATTTCGAGGATGAAATTATTTGAAGGGGGAGAGAATGTAATATCCGGCCCATTTGGGTCTTAGACCAGATCCAAAATCTGAGAAGCCCAAATCCCATAAAAAAAAATTTGAAGAAGACTCCCGTAGGGAGTCTTCTTCCTCCCGACTAGCTCCTAATTAAAGTCAAAAAGATCCTGGGGAGGAGTCAAACTCCTCCTCCGGCTCTATTTAAGGAGAAGATCTCTCCCCTTCCCCTCCCATCAAGAAATCGGGAGCCAACGACGAGGATCGTCGAAATTTTGCTCGCAGAAGCCGTCACTGTGCTCGCCCCTAATTCTTACTGGAGATGTCACCGGAGCTCGAGGTAAGCCCTTCTCTTCCTTCCTCTTTTCCTTTCCCTCCTTTTCATGGTACTGTGCACCCTCACCGGCTGTCAGGCTCGTCGAAAAATCCATGAAAAGATGAGATTCTATATTGTCCTGTTAGGACGAGCCCTTTTCTCCTCTTTTTCGGCCATCGGTGCCGTCGTTTGTGGCATCTCACCCATAGGATAGGACCCTCATCTCTCTATTCCTCTTTCCTGAAGGTCTTGGCTGCCGGTGACTAGCCAATGATCAGAAAATAAAAAGGAAAAAGGGGCAGGTCTCCTATTTTTTGAAAAAAAAACTCACCGGCCAAACCTTGCCGCCGACCATTCCTTGCCCCATCACCGTCGACCGCCGCAGTCGGACATCCGGCCACACCGCCGCCCCTCGTCGGAAATGAGCCACCGAGCCCCACTCGGTCCATCCCCTGTTTGGTTGAGAAGAGAAAGAAGAAAAGAAGAAGGAAGAAAGAAAAGAAAAGAAAATAGAAAAAAAATGGAAAAAGAAAAAGAGAAAAAAGAAGAAGAAGAAGAAGAAAAAGAAAAAAAAAAAGAAAAATTTTCTCTCTCTTTCCTCTCTCCCCTCTTTACCTCCTCTCTCCAATTTCTCTCTCTAAATTCTCTCTCTATTTTCTCTCTAGATCTTTTATCTTTTTTTATAGATTTTATCTCTTTAAGGTCATTCTCTCTCTCTGATTGCATCACAAATCTTAAGATAATCTTGAGATAAAAATATGATGACCTGAGATTGCTCCAAAATTCATACAGTAGATTGGATTCCGATCCGATCTTTATTCGAAATTGATAACATCGATCATAGTTAATCCATATTAAGTCACCCTGATATGATCTCTGATGATCTCAATCATGATTGCCACTTTTGAAGGATACGAAGATTCTCTCTCCATTTTCTCTCTCTATTTTTTCTCTCTAAAAATTTTCTCTCTTCTCCTTTTCTCTCTAAGAAAGACTTGTAGATCATATATGTCACGGCCCGGCCCGGCCCATGTAACAAACCCAGCCCACAAAGCCCAAATGAAAAAAAAAACAGGGAAAATCGGGAAGAAGACTCCCGATAGGAGTCTTCTTCTCCGATGAAACCGCGGTGATCGGGAGTCCTAGGACCACCAAGAGTCCTAGGGCTCTCTATGAAAAGGCTCTTCCCTTCCTTAGAAGCCCTCCATCGGTCTTTTTCCCCTCTCTTCCTCCCTGATTTCTACGATTGGAGCTGCGGATACTTGTTTCGTGCTCGCTGTGATTGCTCGCCGGCGGGGTCACCGGAGGCCGAAGTAAGCTTTCCTCCTCTTCCTCTCTTTTTTTTCCTTCTTCCTGTGCCTCTGTGCACGACTGTCGGTGATGGGTGTCACCGATTTTTGTCGGAGAAGGGACCCCTGTTTGGTCTCTTCTTTCCTTTGATTTTCCGACGCCAGCAATCACTACCGACCACTGGCCTTGCCTCTCCGAACTCGAGAGAGTTGCCCCCCTCTGCCGTCGACCTTCGCCATGTCGGTCGTGGCCTGAACGGTTGGTCAAGGGAGGGGACCTGTCGGTCCCCTGTTTCGGCCAGGAAGGAGCCCGAGACAAAAGAAAAGAAAAGAAAAGAAAAAAAAGAAAAAGAAGAAGGAAAAAGAAAAAGAAAAAGAAAAGAAGAAAGAAAGAAAAAAAAAGAAAGAAAAGAAAAAAAAAGAAAAGAAAAAAATAAAATAAAATAAATTAATTAATAAATAATGATATAAATAATAAAATATGAGAAAGAAAATTTCTTTCTCTTTCCTCTCTCCCTTCAGCCTGGACTAGTATTTTCTCTCTCTAAAATTGAACTTTCTCTCTCTACTTTCTATCTCTAAGTTATTTCTCTCTCCTAAGATTTTTAAAATTTTGAGAAGAATGATGATGAATTTAAATGATCCTCATGATGAATTTTTGGTATGTGATCGTCAGACGATACACCGACACCCACTTTGATCATATTAGGTATTTTTAAGATTCTATTTTTTATGATTTTATTAAATTATCCACATGATAATCTTAGTATGATTTGATCTAATCGATCAAATTTGTTGAATCATATCGTCTGAGGAGTCCAAGATGAATTTTCTCTCTCTAGAATTTTCTCTCTCTAAAGTTATTTCTCTCTCTATCAATTTTTTTCTCTTGATTGATTTATCAATGAGAGTTTCTTTTAATATTTCTGATTCTAATGAAGAACCCTGATCCATGATTGTCGGACAGCGTACTGGCACCCACCTTAATCAGACCATGAATCTTTAGATTTGATCATCCATGATTTCGATCTAGCCATGACTTGATTTGATCATATTGATTTCACCAATCGAGATATTGGACCAATCGTAATGTTGGATTGTGTCACCTGATCAATTCAAATTATACCTCATGAATTCTCTCTCCTCTGATTTTCTCTCTCCACTTGATTTTATGAAATCGATGAAGAAACCTCGGTCCTATCACTTCTTATCCGATTTGATCTGATAGTCAAACTTTGGATCGTTTAGGTCCTAATTAGATTTTGATTAGATGAAATTAGATGATCGGATCCAATCTAAACTGTTGAAATATGGTATTCGTATTCTTTCTAATTATTAAAATTGATTCTGTATAGGATTGTGGATGTTTGATCATGGGATATCACAATATGATCTACGAACAGAATTTTTGGAAGAAAATTTATAGAATTATGTGGATTTATTGGAATGCATTTGAGGTAAGTAATGTTTCAATTTTTCTAGATTTATCAGTAAATTATAATATATTTTTCTGACATGATTTGTGAAACGATGCATGAATTGGATGAATGGTATTTTGTTATAAAAATATCTTATTTGAAATATTATGATGAAGCATGATTGAACATATTGATTCCATGATGTATTATATTGATTGATTTCGATACTACATGATTATATATTTTATTATCAAAATTAGAATATGAAATATGATTTATGAAGAATTATGATATAAGAAACATTATGAATTGACAACCTGACTATGTAAAGGATCCTGTCAATGGGGACATATACGTTGGCAATTGATTTGTCCTGAGGGTTTACGTCGTCAGAGACAGGACAAACCGTCAGAGAGACCAGCGGTTTCGAAGAACTTTGCTGCCAGATGATTCGTAGCTCACCGCAAGAAGATACGCGGTGTTATGACCCTACCACAGAAAAAATATGGTCATAGCTCATGGTTGACGAAAAAAATTTAAGAACGAAAGAAATTAAAATCTGGAAAGAAACTTAAATTTTCGAAAAAGAAATGAAATTGGCATGAATTATGTTGCATAATTGAAATTGATTTCGAATTGATGAACTCTATATACTTATTTTTTATAAATGATTATTTACTTAAATGCCTAATGAAATCTGTTGAAAAATGATCATTGCTTACTGGGCTGTCTAGCTCATTACCTCTTATTTTACTATTTTTACAGATATTGAGGAATTAAGATGATACAAGATATGAATGGAAGAGTGATCAAAAGCAGAATCTCTATACTTTTATTTTCGATTGAAAGTCTTATTGAATTTGATATAAGGACTATGAATCATTGTTGAATTTATTGAGATATTAAAGAAGAAATTTAGATCGTTATATTTTGGATTTAAATTATTGACTAATTATTCCACTGTTGTTTTAGGATAGCATGATAAGATGCCTTGCATGCTTATGGAAAGAGTTTTCTATGAGTATGCGGCGGTTGCCATGACCCTCGATTCACAATCTCGGGTCGGAGGCGTGACAATATATCGGGCCATCTTTTCTTCTTCTAAGGACCTATGACCCTGAATCAATTTAGTGCCCGAGTGGTCTATCGGACTGGTCACCCAATCAATCATTTTTTGTTATTATTTAATTTTATTGAATTTATAGAATAAAAATTGATCCTAATTTAATATTTTAAATCAGATTATCTGATTCATTTAAGGAAGACTAAAGATCTAGGATGATCAAGATAAGTGGATCTTACGCTCCTTATTTATTTTTAAATTTTCATGATTTTCATACATATGCTTTTTTATTGATGAAATTATATTTTTTTATAAAATAAAGATCAGCATATGTGGTATAAAAAAATATATTTTATTATGAGCATTGATTTCATGAATATGTCTTATGAAAATAGCATGATTATGAAGCAGAAATTTCATTGTCTTTTTTCAGTATGTATATGTATGTTTTAAGAAAAATGTATAAAGATTTCAAAAGCTCTCAAATAGCTATGAATGAATCTCTTTGGGAAGATCGACATCTGGAGCTAGCATCCATACGAAACGTGACCCCGCCAACGGATATAAAGTTGGCATATGAAATAAGAACTCTATCGGTTAAGAAACATGGCCCTGTCACAGGTATAATAGTGACCTTAGCACGAATATCTGAGAGTAATATTTTGAAACATGACATGAATACATGATAAAAATGATTTATGATTCATGATTGTGAAATATACATGATTTATGCATGCATGATGAGCTTATAACTTATTTTATTATATGCTCTATGAAATATTTATTTTTATAATATCTATTACTTGCTAAATGCTGCATTATCATAGAAAACTTATGCTTGATCTAATAAGGAAGCACAAGTTCTACTTACTGGGCTAGTGTAGCTCATATTCTTTTTATTTTTTTTCTTGTACAGAGAAATAAGGCTAGGATCGGTGAAGAAAATTCAGGCTTGGGAATCTGTGAGTAAGTTTGAAAATTTTATAGTAAAAATTTAGTTTATTTTTATGGATTTATAGCCATTATGAATTTTGAGACTTGGATTGATATTTACTTTTGAATTTAGATGCTCTGGATTAGTTTTGGTTTAATTAATCATTTGAATTAAATATTATTATTATTTTATTTATGATGATTTATTATTATATTTAAAGAAGATGAATGTTGGCTTCGTATTATCACGGACTGAATCCCTTGATAGCATGGCCGTGTTATGTCCCGAATTTGGAGCGTGACAATTCTAAAGTAGAATATTTTGACTAGTGAGTATGCATGCTCTAGGAATTTATTCTATCAAAGTAGATAGATTTTCAAAAGCTGATGCTACCTTATTGTTGATTCTATTTGACCTTAGAGGGATAACTTATATGGGTCACTTTCTTTTCAAAAAAAGTTTGTGGCCTTGCGGTAAGGACTCTCATTGAGACAATATTTATAAAAGTTTTCAAATATATATTATCCATATTTATTCATTGATTAACTGCATAAAGATTGTTTAGCAGTTAGTACCTTTATATTGAATAATATTAATATTCTCATTAAGACTCTGACTAGAATAAATTATAAAATAAAAAAATATGACATTAAGCTAGTACTGGATTTGATAGATTTGGATATCGCATTATGTGATGTCCTTTATGTTAGGTCACTAGTGAGAATACTCTAGAATAAAGCTGCCAAGTGGTAAAAAGTGATTCCTCTTAGCCTGGAGATCATAAAAAGGTCCATTTTTTTATTCCATTATAAATGTTATACTTGAGAATAGTAACACTAAGCAATTCTTTGACCTCATTAGTAAGATGTATGTAGAGTCTGGTAAGTTAAAGATTGGATAGGTAATGATAAATTAATCAATTTGAGGTATGATGGCATGATGGTGTTAGAGCTTAAATCATGAAATTAGAAAGTATTGTACCTAAGCTTAATAGTTTGAAATCCTTATCCCTGATACTTTTCTTGCTCATCAAGCTCTTGATTCTTTCCTTATGCAATTTAGTGAGCTTAAAACTATATATATAATCTATAGAGAATAAAGGAATGTGAATGAACCTATTTCTAATTTTTATTTAAGAGCTTTAATATTTTAGGGAAAAGAATGAGAGTGCTAATATGGTATATCAATCACACCCTAAGGGTTCCACCTACAATAACAAAAAATGGTAATGGTTCCAAAACAAATGACCATACTCAAAAGCCTAAGAGTGAAAATTAAAATCTTGGAGGCCCACAAGTTGTAATTAAGAAAGATCACAAGTGCTTATTCTGTAAAGAAAAAAAAGGTCATAAGGGATTTAAATGTTTCAAGCATAAGAGGCAACTAAAGAAGAAAAATTATGAATGTAGATGTTATCGTCCCTAATAAGATAGTTGGCCAAGGATAAATTTCTACATTATGGCATAAGTAATTGGTCACATGTTTTCAAAAGAAAGGATTCAAAGGCTAATTGATAATAAAAGTTTTCATTCACTTGGCTTTAGTACATTCACCTTGTGTTGACTGTCTTAGGGGCAAATTTATCAAAAATAAAAGAAAGAAGTCCATACATAGTAATAAACTTTTAAACACATTCACACCGATATATGTGGATCTCTAAATCCCTCTACTCTACTTATGGTAGTATATATTTCATTACTTTCATTGATGACTTCTCTCACCATGAGTATGTCTACTTTCTTAAGAAAAATCTGAAGCACTTGATAAATTTTAAAATCTTCGATACTAAGGTTGAAAAGCAGCATGGGAGATAGTTAAGACAATGAGATCTAATTGTTCTAAGGAATATCATGATCGATATGGTAAATTTGATCAACAAATAGGATCATTTGCCAAATACTTATAGTAGTATGAGATTATTGCTCAATACACTATGCCTAAAACTCTTGAGATGGTGTGGCTGAAAGGCATAATTGAACTCTTAAGGATATGATTAAAAGCTTGATGAATGGGTACAATTTATGATGATATCTTTAAGATGAGGCTCCAAAAGCCACCATTTATATCTTGAATAAAGTTCTTAGTAACATAGTTCCCAAAACACCTTTTTAGTTGTGGATTGGCAAGAAGCCTAATATTATTCCTACAAAGGTTAAGATTTATAATCCATCAGTAAAAAATTTGGATCTAGAACCATTTATTTTTGTTTAATTAACTATACAGATAATTCTAAAAGGATATGGATTCTACTATCCTGATAGGGGCACAAAGATTGTTGAGTCTGATTATACCATATTTCTAAAGTCTGATATGAATGATTACAGATGCTCTTATATTGAAAATATGACATTAGAGGTAAGACAAATTATTATTCTTATTTCTATTATCCAAGAAAATATATCATATGTTATCCTATTGAAAGAATAGTGGAAGAGCAACATGAGATATATAAACCAATTATAGCACCTCTACAGCCAACTAATGAAGGATCAGTAAAGAGATCATGTAAATGAAAAAAGAAATCTATCATTCCTAATGACTATTTAGTTTATTTAGATGAAAATGACTATCTCATTGGTTATATAGTTAATCTAGTCTCATATGATCAGACTAGTGTATGTTTTCGATCCATTAAGTGGCTTGAAGCTATGTGTAATGCGATGTAGTATATGGTTAAAAATAAACTATGGGATATGGTGGAATTACCTAAAAGGTCTAAGCCTATAAGATGCAAGTGGGCATTTGAAATTAAGAAAAACTCTAATAATAATATTAAATACTTTAATGTCAAATTAGTTGCATAAGGGTACATAAAAAAGAGGCATAGATTACAATAAGAAGTTTTCTCCGATCTCTTGCAAGGATTCTTTCAGAATAGTTATGATATTGGTAGCCCATTTTTACTTATATGTTCATTAAACATGTCAAGATAACTTTTTTGAATAATGATCTTCATGATAAATTTTACATGAATCAACCATAAAGTTTTGTTGAGAGTGAAAAGAACATATGGTATACATACTTAAGAGATATATCTATGGTCTTCAGTGGTTAGTAAAGAAATGATATCTTAAATGCGATAATATTGTGAGTTCTCTTAGATTTGTGAAGAATAAAGTGGATCAATATAGTACCTTAAGATCAATGGGAGTAAATATATCTTCTTTGTCTTATATATAGATGTTATTTTGTTTGCTAGTAGTGACTCTAGGTTGTTACATGAGACTAAACATACACTATCTAAAGTTTTTTAATATGAAGGATCTTAGAAAAATCTTCATTTGTACCTGATATTGTGTTTATGGGTTGTCTCATATAGCTTACATAGTATACTCAGTAGTTTTGGTATGCATAATTATAATACTGGAGATGTACCTATGGATTAGAGAGATAAATTCAGTAGAAACTAGTATCCTAAAAATGATATAAGGAGAGAATCTATGAAGAGTGTGCCATATTCTAGTTTTATGTGTAATTTAAGATATGCACAAGTTTGCATCAAAGAAGTACAATGTATGATGTCAGTGTGGTTGGTAGATATATGGTAAAACCAGGTATGGAACATAACTAAAAAGGTTACGAGGTATTTATAGAAATCAAAATAAAATTTATGCTAATTTGTAGTAAGTCTAATTATCTTAAGGTAATTAGGTATTATGATTCTGATTTTGTTGGTTGTGTAGATGATATGAAATCTATTTTTATTATACTTTTATGATAGCTAGAGGGGTTATTTATTAGAAAAGTATAAAATAAACTATTGTGGTATCTTCGGCTATGCAAGCAGATTTGTGATATATTATGAAACTGTGACTCATGCTATTTGATTGAAAAATTTTATATCAGGACTTATGATTGTGGATTCCATCTTGAAATCACTTAAAATATATTGTAATAATAGTATAGATATGTTCTTTTCAAAGAATAATAAAAGTTTTTAGCACCTCTATCCATATAGAGATAAAATATTTAGCAGTTAGAGATTTGGTTAAAATGGAGATATCATAATTGATCACATAAAAACTAATGAGTGTTGCTGATTTATTGACCAAATTATTTAGATCTAATCTATTTATTAGATGTGGAAAACATGGGTTCATTAGAATCTTTTGATATACTTGGTAAATAAGAGCACTATTTTACAACATCTTTTTCACTATTTTCATATTGAAATAACATATTTACATTTGTGCGCAAATGATTGTTTGTAAATATTATTTGAATAAAAATTTTGAGTATTAAAGATTATCACTTAAGCATAAAGACATTGCTTATATTGTAATTGATGATATCATTGATATCATAATTCGCCTTGAGACATGAAGGACTCATCTTGAGATATATGATGAAATTATAATATAAACTTAAAATTATTACAGCTTTCATTTGAAAACATAGAGAAAGTTTCCTTTAAGACCATAAAGTAGACTGATGATAAACTTTGTATATTTTGATCACATGGATATAAAGTTCATACCACACGTCCTACATTACTAAAATCCATGTCGATGAGATTACTCACATTTGTAACCATAAAGAAGTCTTATAGCAATAAATAGTATGAAGATTGTTGTGATTCAATGTTAGTGGTCTTAGCAATTTAGATTTTGACTAAAGATGTTATCCATTCGGGATATTTGCAAATGTGGCCACATAAGGTGCACTTAGCCTAGGAGCCTTTAAAATTTTATATATATAATAAATATATTTTCTTAAACAAAAAATGGAGGGCTTAATCAATGTTACCCATGTGGGAGAATGTGAAATATTCTCATAAAATAGTCTCCATTGATTGTGGACTGATTTTTACTTTTAGTTAATTACGTAATACGGGCTAAGTTATCATTTGAATGAATCGTTAAAAAGTCTATAATTACCTATACTCATATTATATTTTGGATCCTATTGTCTTAGTCATGTGATATAGGGAATATAGATGTAGGTCTGATTTGATTAATAGGCTTTGCAATAAGTAGACCCATTAGTATTACTAATTGGACTAGATCCCCACATCTCTTTTAGATATATCCACCAATAGAGACCCTAGGACATCAAGATTTCTACGTTCTCAGGGGACATCTATCCCATTGAGAAGACAGACATAAGATAGAGATAGAGAGGAAGATCTATTCTGTCATTGTGTATGCTTTTCTACAGGATTCTCAAGATATGTTTTGATTTTATCTCTGATTTCTTTTATGATTTTGTATTCTAATCTCATGCATGGTGTTCATGAACTTTTCGATAAGTAATAGTATACAAAACTTCATGAGCAGCCAAAGCCTCAGCAAGTTAGTGTTAAGCAATATTCAAGATTCTATGTATGGAAACTTAGGGTGAAATTTGGATTAAGCTTAAATCAAACCAAACCTACATCTGCTTTTGATAGGACTAAGATGAGGTTTTATATTTGAGTTTGGCCTGGTTTCAAAAATCTCAAACCAAAGTTTTCCATCTGTCTTGAACAAACATGTTAGTTCACAATAATCTAAAACAAGTGATAAGAAACATGCTTCAATATTATAGAAATGAAAATAATAATTTAATCACCTTTAGAAGAAGTTCAACAAATGAGAAAAACTATTAAAAGAAAAATTGAATCAAAAGCATATTAATAGTGTGATGTTCCTTGCCAAGGACTAGTTTAGGCCAATGGATGGCTCAATGATAAAAAATTATCAATTTCCTTCTCTACTCTTAGGACTTGTTTAGATAATTGGGCATAAAATCCCATAGAAATCATGGATTGAACTAATACAACCATCAAAATCAGACTGGAGTAGACCTTATTTACAAATACCCAAAGTAACTTTGAGGTTTTTTCTTTCTCTTTATGGACTTCCGACCAGTCCACTCCAGATCCACTTTGGGTATTTGTAAATAAGATCCAGTTGAGCCTGATTTTGATGTTGTATTGAACCAATCCATGAATCTTATGACATTTTGGGTCCAACCATTCAAATAGGCCCTTATGCAATTTCTTATCTATCATCATTTTGGAGTGTGATTACTTAGGAACGAGAGAATATCTTTTCATCTTAAGCATGGACCTCAAGAGCTCATTGACAATGTGATGTTCCTTGCCAAAGACTAGTTTGGCCCATGAGTGGCTATCTCAAAGATAACAATTTGCTAGTTCCCTTATTCTCTATTCTTAGTGGGATTTCTTATCTATTATTATTTTGGAGTGTGATTAGATAGGAATAAGAGAATATCTTTCCATATCAAGCGTGGATCTCAAGAGCTCATTGATAGTATGATATTCCTTGCCAAAGACTAGTTTAGACCAACGGGTGGCTCAATGATAAAAACTTGCCGGTTCTTTTCTTCTTTACTCTTAGAGTCACTTTGGATAGTTAGCCCTAAAATCCCATGAGATTTATAGACTAGGCCAATGCAACCATCAAAATCAGATTGGGCTAGGCCTTATTTGCCAATACCCAAAGTAGCTCTAAGGTCTTTTTTTTTCTTCGTATAGGATTCGAGCCAATCCACTTTAGAGCTACTCTAAGAATTTGTAAATAAGAGCTATCCCAACTTGATTTTAATGGTTGTATCAGTTCAATCCTTGAATCCCTTGAGATATTGGGTCCAACCATCTAAACAGGCCTTTAGTGGGATTTGTTATGTATCATCATTTTGGAGTATGATTAGATGGGTATTAGAGAATATCTTTCCATCTCAAGTCTGGACCTCAAAATTAAAGCTCATTGATAGTGTGATGTTCGTTGCCGATAATTAGTTTAGGCCAATGGCTGTCAGGCTTAAAGATAAAAAATTATTGGTTTTGAATAAGTATGGTACTATAATGTAAGCTTTTAGTTATTTTTTCTATTTTCACTGTTTCTTGCTTAAGCTTCTCTTTGAGGAAAGCTGATTTCTATTTTCTTTTTCTTACACTTTCTTTTCATTTTATAAATAAATATGATTTAATTCTTTACTTTTCTTTTTAGATTTTTTACATGTATACCCTCCTAAATATTCTAATTTATATAAATATCTTTTTAAAATTGATATCTGCATGTATATCCTCATAAAATATCTTTTTCTTACATATGTACCCATATCATCTAACACCGTTAAAAATTAACGGTTTAAAATTAAAATAACTAAAATATCCTTATGGATAGATGTGCAAAATAAAATTATAAAGATATATATATAAATAATAATTTTATGAGGATATTTATGTAAATTTGAATATTTGGAAGGGTATACATACAAAAAATCCTTAACATAAATACATCTCTTTTGGTTTGTTAATTCTTTTCTTATTCTAATAGAAAAAAATTAACATATACAACTAAAATAATAAATTTACTTAATTTATTAATTTACATAGATAAAATAATCTTTTTATCAAATGATAGATCAAAATTATTTTTTTAAAAAATAAATAAATCATAACCATCCATATTTTTTTTAATGTATAATAATATGCTTTTAAGAAAAATATCTAAACCTGATATTAGATGAATAGCTTGTACATTTGCATAAAATAGACATAGTTGTAGATTTGGATATTATATGATAATAAAAATTTATAATCTTATTATATTTTATTTTAAAATTTTTTTATTAAAAATATCTTTATGAAGTGTATAAGATATATCATGTTGTTATAAGATGGACATAATCATCCCATCTTGTATAAAAGTAAAATATAATATAGTATTCTAATATATAAAATATTATATAATATCATCATTATGTTAATATATTATGTAATATGTTACTACATTGTAGAGTAAGAGGGTCTGAATCTATCTAGATGAAATAGATAAAAATTAAATTAAAATTTTTTGTATGTATATCTTCTAAATATTTAAATTTGCATGAATACCCTCGTGAAATTACTATTTATATATATACCCTTATAAATTTTTTTTTGTACATCTATCCATAAGGATATTTTAGTCATTTAAATTTTAAACCATTAATTTTTTAATGACATTAAATGATGTGGGTACATGTGCAAAAGAATAAGAAAAAAAAAAGATATACATGCAAAATAAGTATTTTATGAGGGTATACATACAAATATCAATTTTGAAAAGATATTCATTGAAATTTGAATATTTAGAAGGGTGTACACGTAAAAAATTTTTTTTTTTTTGGTAAGATCCCCACTTTTCTTTTAAAAGGCCAATCAAAATAGTTAGCATGGACACTCAAAAATGGCTCTCTTATTGGATTAAAATCTTTTTCAAATTTAAAGATGGTTGGAAATATCCTGCCCCTATATAGCTCCTATATGCCTTTGATAACTAACTTAACAGTCATCACTAAGTTAACATTTGAAATGATGATTTATTTTTCTTATGGTCTTTTTGTGGTAAGATGAGACTGAGAATTTGAATTTATATGCCAGTAAGGCCTTGGCATGATTCGTTGGCTTGCTCTGTTGGGCTTGTAGGAACAGGCCCAAATTAATATATTTTTATTTTAATTTTTTAAAATTAATTAAAAGGTGTGGAAAAAGGACCCTAGGTAAGGTATCTAGATTGGGTTCGGGTTGCATCATTTGTGCAAAAGAATGATTGATCTTTTTTTACAGCATCAACCATTAAATTCTATTTTGCATGGCTTTCAAAATCCTCCAATCTCTTCCTTTCATTTATTGGCATAGATCACAAAATAGACATGATGCTTTACAAATTATGCAAAGCGCGATCCAAAGGTTAAAATCATGAAAGAAGATCACAAAGATATAACTTCCTCCCATCTACATGACTGAATGGTGGGGATCCAAGTATATGTGCATCTCCACTCCTGAAATTCCCTCAAGCATAAGCCAATATAAAGAGGAGGTATGTACTCTACTCAAGTTTAGCTGACCATCAAACCAAGACACATGCAACAAATGCACATACCCATGATGAATTAATATAATCTTTCCAACGAACTCAACCTATAAGTATTTGATAAACATTCATGATTGGTTCAAACTAATGAAGTGTCATATATGCGATGCAAATAATTACCTAAGAAGTATTTAACAGATAATTATAACCTTAGCATTGGTGGAAATAATATTTGTCAAGTATCACCGGATCCCCACCCGATCCTACTTCATAAAGAGAGAGGGGGAAAAAAAAATGCAGGTGAAATGAATACGACTTTTGAAGTCGACTTTGATAAATTGTTCTGATTTAATAGAAAAGAGTTTTGATGTCAAAAATTATGAATACCTATGTGCAGGAAACTATCCTTCTCTTAATTAATGTGAAAGTAATGGGCATAAAATAGTAGTTAGAACAATCAATGTGTTGCAGTTCCATGTCCCATAAAGTTAGCTTAAATTCATGGCAAAGACATTAGATTTCAAACCAACAGATTTCAACATTAAATGTAGCATCACCCACTGATGGACAAGTTTGAGAGGCCATTTGAGGATCCAATGAATGACCCACTTGGTGCATGAGGCATGAAGCTCCCTTAACCATATGCTTCCAAATAAAGGAGGCGAGAAATGGATGGGAGATTGGCCCGCATAGCCTTACGTTTTTGTTGATGCCTCATAAATGCTGGAGCCTTACCCAAAGAGATCACGACTTCTAGGTGTTCATGGCATAAATGGGTCAAATGAAGGATCCTCAATGTCGATGTCAAGAATAGATTGGTCTTAATGGGTGGCAGTACTGACCCTTTAACATGGGCTATAATTTTCTGGCGATTTAGGTAGACGTTGCTGTCTGTGATGGTTGGATACTTGGACTGTCGGGTGTCAAAGTTTACATGGCATGTCTTTTCCCTCACGAGGATGCATGAATTTGACCCCAAATCACGTAACTTCAGGTGAAATATGTCTCTCCCTCGGAGTTACTGCTCCAGGTCTTCGTGTCTTCCTTCCCAGGGTTTCCGTTGGAGTTATGGGCAAAATCTTTCATGTCTACCTTCATGGTTTCCCTTGGCCATGAGAGAGAGAAAGAGAGAGAGCAAAAGGCAAGAAACTAAACTAGTCATGTCTGGATTTGTAAGTCAGTACTCTGAGCCTAAAACCAAGCAAATTAACTGTAACTTGATGGAAGTAAGCCTTATACAATAAAGATATCGGGCCGGTGAATCAGAATTGGAATTGGTTGGAATGAAAATAAATAATTATATCTTCAAGATATTTAATTTATGATTAAAATTAAAATAAAAATAGATTTAATATTAAAGAAGGTAAAGATTGGATTTTGAAAAATTGAGGCATTCTCAATTTTTTTTAGAATCAGAATAGAAATATGACTCTTTTCAACTAAATAGCTGAATAAAAGTTACTCGTTTCTATTTTCCATCAAACTTCTCCAACAAATATATCCTTAATCTCTTCTTAGTTTTTTATATTTTTTTCTATTTTTTTTCAATGGACAGTAAACGTGAGAATGGATTTGCTGCCGATTCAACACAAAACACGTCACAATGTACCTGAGTGGAATCCATTCCGAGTGCCATGGTTCATTATTTGTTGTCCTCGTTGGACCTTCTATCAAAAAAAAAAAAAAAAAATCCGCTTAGATACTTCCAATTAGGTCAACCCAATACTTACCAATAACATTGGACAATTTGAAGCTTTTATGATGACCTAACTTAAATGAATCAGAAAAAGCTTAATTTTTTTTTATTGATTTAAATTTGATTTTATAATAATCCGTTGCCTAACAACAGAAGGCACCAAATCCTCTATCATCATCAACATTATTATTGTCAAATCATAAAAGATGTTACATAAGAATTGCGCTTCATGCCAAACTAAAATCTTAAAATTATGTGCCTTTCTTAGGAACTAATCTATAGTTATGTGAGACATCTTATTTATCAAAGACTATTTATAGGGTAAGAAAGGAAAGATAGATAATGCAAATGTTCCGAGAACTCATCAAAAATATTTTGAGCTGATTTCTATTAATGATATTGTCAAGATAAGAAAGATATTGAGGAAATTCTAAATAGAAGTTCAACGATAGTAGCTTCTAATTTGCTCAAATCTTATTCTTAATAAACTTTCCTCTCTTTCGTTAAAATAATCTCACGTACTCTCAACTAAATAATTATTAAAAGTGTAGAACAGAAGTGGAGATCGTGCTTATAATTTTTTTTTTTTTTTAAGAGCATTATGCTTGTCGATTCTATTGCAACAATTGGGACCATACTCATTCATTAATTTCTTTTCTTGTAGAGTAAATATTTGTACAATTCATATATTAAAATTTTATTTATATCTAATTTTAATTTTACATCAAAAAATATGTCATAAGTGGACTTTCAAGTAATTTGCATAAGCAAAAATTTCTATTTTCTCCTGAGATGGCCACTAACAACTTGTTTGGTTTATGAAATTAAGAGAAAAATCTATCAATAAAAAAATAAAAAAAATATCTCATATTTAGTTAAAATTTTTAAAGAGTAGTAATGAAAAAATAATTTTTTTATAATTTTTTTAATATTTTATGAGAAAAAAATTTAAATAAAAAATTTTCATTTCCACCGGTTTGGAGTTGGAATATTTTTTTCTAAAAATATTATTAAATTTTTAGATAGAATATGATAAGATTTTTTTTCTTCATTAATAATATAACAGATATTTTATATAATTTTTAAAAAATAAATATTTAATAAAATATAAATTATTTTGAAATATATTTTTTTTATTGATCAATTAAATATGTAAAAATTATTTTTTAGATAATAAATATTTAGGCATCAGCTTTTTTGTGTCCTGCGGGAGCTTTTGTTGCTGTGATTTATACCACATCCAGCCCTAAGGCCCAAAATATTAATCTATTCCCCTTGTCTGTCACCATTCAGTCGCCGTGCGCACGTGACAGTTCACCCAGTTGCACCCAAAGACAACGCAACAGAAAGCGGTGTCCGCATCCACTCATAGCGACGCCCACGAGCTCTGTGTCAAATTGCCGTGGAGATCTACACCCCACCCCAAATTTGGACCTACACAACTGTTAGCTCAAAAGGCCAACCGACACCATGGAGTGCAGTGGTCACGTTTTAGGGTCGATTGGGCACCACAAGAGATACGGGACTCTTAAGGGACTCCTCTTGTGGGGCCCGCGGTGGAGTGTACCACTTGTTCACGCGTGGGAAGAGAACAAAAGGGCGCATTGAATGTTTGCCACGTGTGAGATTAAGGCGGGCCCATGCATTAAATGGTGACGTGGACGTGTGCCACCAGTTGGTGAGGAAGAAAGAGATAAGGGGAAGAGCTAACGGTCGAAGTGTGATGAACGGCAACGTCATCTGTTTGTCCCTCAATCAAACACTTTGCACGGAGAAAAATCTACTTTTTAACCTGGTTCTTTTCATCTTTATAGGTATTTTTACACAGATTTTTATCCTCAAATTTTATCAGCTCTAGGCAAGCTTGCCTTAATGATATCATAAGGAGAACTGCTGCCAAATTCAGTTTAATTGCAATGAAAGTGCGGCAGCTAACTTGAAATAATCTTTTCCTTCATCATAATGTCAATAGGAATAAAAATATATAATAATGATTTACATTAAAATAAAAAGATAAAGAACTTGTTTCCAACCATCACAAACTTTTCTACATTATAATAGAAACAATCATCATATTTTCTAGTTCAGCATAAATTAGGGTTTCAGTAAATATGAAACATATTGGTTGTAATAGATCATTAATAAATTTACACACAAAAAAAAGGATCTTACTTGATCAAATTAGTAAGATAAATTGAAGGTTTAGTTCTCTTTAAAAAAATGGAGGTTTGAGTTAAATCATAAACAAGGATTATATCAATGCTAGCTGGCTAATATAGCATGACGATGGCTATATAAAACTATTTATTTAAAACTTTTTTATGAATATATTAAACATAACAAGTGGCCTCTGAAACTATTCTAATTATATGTCTATATTTTTTTTCAGCCTTTTCTTTTAGCATTTGGCACATCCAGTTTATGTCATTGGTCTTATTTCTTATGCATTGCTATGTCTCTTGCATATATGATGTTTTTAAATGGAGGGAATAGAAAGTTGTGATAACATCATTTATTTTGATTTTTATTCATTACTTTTTAATAAATTATTATGTTTATATAATAATATGTTGAGGCACATTATGTGATAATGATTGATAAAGATTGAATGCACCATGCAGTAGGCTTCTATTATAGTTCAATTATCATTATGAGAATAGGTCAAATAGAAAGATAAAAAGATCAGTTTAATTATATTAGTATCCATCAGCTTCAATTCATCAAGATTCAAATCCTCGAAGTCGAGGGAGTTGACATAAAGAGATTCAAACTTTTGATCCATGACCATAAAACATGGCTTGCCTTGTACAACAAATTCAAGACAGAGGATCCATAGACATCTTTGTGTTGAAAAACTTTTCTTTTTCTCTTCTTTGTAGAAGATCTTAAACGTGAAGTACAACCTAGCACATCCATTGAAGTGAAATGGGTACAAGGGGGCACCATTGAAAAGGTTTTACTCTGTGTATATCTTTATAAATATTACTTATAAATACCGGGATAGGTTTATCTCTCCCTTTCAATTAAAAAAAAAGAAAAAAAAGAATGGAAGTCTTTCATGGCCAAGCTCCATTATAGTCATTTAATAAATCTTTTTAGACTTGATTTATTCCTTCATAGATGGATTACATTTTTAAGTTTGCCTTGGTTATAGATACAATGAACTAAAGAAAGAGCAGGTAAAGATAATAGCAGTTCTAAATTATGTGCAAACTTTTAGGCAACTGCATTGATGAAAACTATACACACAAAGAAAGGAATATCTGTCCATTGACTGTTGTTATTATAATCATCCATTGAATGCCATTTCCTCTAGAATAAATTACATATATATGAATGTATAAGCAAACTCAGAACAAGGACCTTTTTAAAAGTAGCAAGCTAGAAAATGGTAATTAGCAAAGAGTGATATTAAAAATTTTTTAGTAGAATATCAGAGTTTCCTGACATGTAGTTATTTTTTTACTAATTTAAAGTTTCAAGCATATTATTCCGGAAAAAAAAAAGAAAAAAAAAACTATTAACAAAGGCTAAACATTATCTGAGTTTGGAAGAGTTGGAAAATGGAAAAAGTAAACTGCTTAGCTTTTTCATCTCAAGCAACAAGCTACATACATGTATGTCACTGTACATTATCAAAAACTTATTTCTCAAAACAAATAATAAACAATAAAAAATAAAATTATAAATTTATGAGCTATAAATCCAAGATTACAGAGGTTCCCTGCCAGCCCACCATATATTATGCCCAAAATGGAAAAAAAAAGACAATAAAATAAATCCCCTTCATCTTTAACTCCAAAAGATTTTTTTTTTCTTTTTTTACACAAAAGGAAAAACATCAGCTCCCATCTCATTTTTTCTTTCCATGTATCCTCCTACTCAAAATTTAGCAATTTTCTTTCTCCTTTATATTATCATCATCATCAACTAAAGCTAATTCCAGTCAGTGTGTGCTGAGTTGAGGTCAATTTTAGGCTTCTTTTTGAGGGCAGGGAGCGGCACGTGCGAGTCACACCGTGGGCACCTGGGGTCCACCTTGGCGATGAGGACGTAGAGAAGGCAGCCGGGGCAACCGGCGGCGATCAACCCGCCAGAGGCATTGGAGACGTCGGTGGCGCCGTCCTCGTCCTGATCGGCCGCCGCGCGCCGTTTGAAGGAGGAGGAGGTGGTGGAGGAGGAGGAGGGCGAAGGGGAGCCGTCGAATCGGGCGCGGCGGGGGAGGCGGATGCGGGACTCGCGCTCGGCGCGCTCCAAAGCGAACTTGACCTTCTCCAGGGTACACACGCTAAGGTAATCGAAGGATGAGGATGAGGAGGCGGAGGCGGCGGCGGCGGTGGAGGGGGGCGGGACCGCCGCCAGCTTGAGGTCGAGGGCTGTGGAGTCTTCGGGGAGGCCGACGCCGGTGGCGGCGGTGGCGGCGCCGGCGACCGGTGGGGGGAGGTTGAGGTCTTGGACATGGCGGGACGACGGATTGGACTCGCGCTTCGGGAGGTACGCTTTACCGGGCTGTAAATATAAAAATTTTGGATTTTGTATCAGAAGTTTTGGAATATAATGAGAAAAAAAAATCTTTCATAGAAAAAAAAAAAAGGAGTTTTTATTGGAAATAAAACAGCACTGTAATAATATCAAAAGTTCTTCGTGAATTGGAATCAAGATAAATAATATCAGAATAGAACAGTAAATGTAAAAAAACGAAGTTTTATTTTTTTTAAAGGGAGATCTGGAACTGAGAAGATGAAGGACAGGAATTACAGGGTCGAGGAAATCGAGGAGTTAATGGCATAAAATAAGTGGGAAGTATAAAATAATTTAATTTAATAACTTAAATCCTAAGATGGCAGAAATCTACAGTTTAGGGATTTGAATGAAAGGAAAATGAGATTTTGTTCACCTTTCCAAATATGTGGGAAAAAATCTCTCCCAGAATTCGAGCAAACAAAAAGAAATTGAAATCCTTCTCGGAAAAATAGGAACTTTCGTATAAAAATCCGAAAAAAAACCCAAATTTCCGATTTCTCCTTTACAAAACCTGAAACTTCTACAAAACCCCGCAATAACTCAATCCATCGAGTTCAAACAGACGCACAAATTCGAAGAAAAACGGGGAGATCCAGCGAATAACAGTACCAATAGATCAAGTCGCAGCTCCCAACCGGCCGGGACCTGGCGCTCGAGATCCACGTCCCCCGCGGATCCCAGCACCGCGCCGCCACCGAGGAGGTCCCTGGTGACCAAATCCCTCTTCCCCTCCCCCTCCTCCTTGTACCTGCTCAGCATCCGCGCCAAAGAGCTCACATCCGCCGCCATTAACCGACCTTTAAACTTCTCTAGGGTTAGGGTTTTCTCTCTCCTTTTTTCTTTTCGTCCACAAAAAAAAAAGGCTATGAAACGCTTGAACCAGGACAAAGCGCAGAAGAGTTGGATGGAAGGGGAGTCTCAGAGGGGAAGGGAGGGGTTGGAATGGTCCTGTGGAGGAGAGGCCTATTTATATAGTTTTGATTAAATAATATTTAAACAAAGGTTTGGGAAGTAGTAATTAATTTATTAAATGGCTATCCCTCGCGTAGCTATATTAGATAAGGTAATGTGATTTCGTTAATTAATAATTGGGATCGATTATATTATTTATAGAGTTTAATTAGTATTTAAATGCTTTACGTTCTGGGTGCAGAGAAGAAGACTAGAAACAAGGGGGATTTAATGCTCTCCTTGAACCCAGCATTGGAGTGTGCATGCGAGTCTTACATACATGTCATGCATTTATGTTTGAGGAGTAGGTGCCGTTTTGCACAGTAATGTGGTATGCGTTATGGCGCTGGACCGGTATACCACTGAAAATCAGATTAGATCAAATCAGATGTGAATCGAATTAAGTAGAATATAGATCGAATAAAAAATTTATCGATCAGAATTCGATTACTTATTAAACCAATAATCTAATCTGATTTACATAATCGATTTACTATATTGATCAAATTAGGTTAAATAGGTATGATGGATGAACTGGATTAAGGATTCAAATGGGTTAAAGAAGTTAATCATATTAGATTAAATAGGTCAGATCATGATCTAACATAGTTATTAAACATCAAAATGAATTAAAAGGGTCAAAATTCTAAATATGAATCTTAACCTGTTTGATGAATATGTTTAAGTGGGTAAATCTATTTTTGATTTGAATCTATCCATGCCTAACTCGAACTTGCCTAAAGTGGGTTGGCTAGAGGTCAGGTTGAAGAATAAGGTCATAAATTGTTATCCCTATATACATGTATTAGTGTATATAAACAATGAACAGCACATTATATACTGATTTATATTTATATAGGTGAGGTCCTAACTTGTGTAGCCTCATAACACACATCCATGCAAAAATTTCTATATATTTTAGGTGGTTGAGATTGCGAACAATAGCAAGTTAGATCTTTTCTGAATAACATGTACACGTGCTGCATATCATATCAGTCTGGGTGAGGTTTTCACCATTTAGAATTATATGCTCATAAATGTTATAGATATACATTATAACTCATAATTTTATGGGTGCCACACATTAATTGCTACATGATGCATGTAGCAAATATAAAACTATGCAGTACATGTCAAGTATAGAGAATTTTTAGTTATAAGTTAAAGTATTCCATTTTTAGCTTTTGCATAAACCAATCATTTTTACAATTAATTTTTGTCATGTCAAGCCAATTGTTTCAATTTATTTCCTGCATTAAGATGTAAGTCCTATTTACTGTTTTAATATTAGACAAGATAAGCAACAATAAATATATTAGAAAAAAGGATAAAATAATGCTGAAATAGTTGTTGTGATTATGGCTTCCAGATTGTTATAGTTGTCTATCATGATTATTAATTATGAAATTTTAAAAATGGTGTCATGAGCTTTATAACAATAAATGCGCATTATTATTTAGGATTATGCATTCTGATATTTTGTTGGTGAGACTGCTAGGGGGTATATTGTTGAAAAGCCAAGACTTGACTAGATAGACGAGAAGACCATTTGTAAACATATGGCTGTTATCAGTGAAAGCTAAATTTTACTTAGATGAAAGTTTCGAGAAAGATTTTAGGATTTGAAGTTAGATGTTTAAAAGGCTTTGAAGAAAATTATTACAAATATAATGAAGTTAGATGAGAGTGAATTGCTTTCCTAACATCAGATAACGTCTATAATGAAGTTACCTTCTTTTGCTGCCAGAGAAATTGCGTCTCAAAGATAAAGATATTAAATACTGGATAGAGTTAAGTATAAAAGAATCCAATGCGTCTACTACCATGATGACAAAAGCAATCAAATTGATTTAATATTTGATCGCCAAGAAGAGATAAGTTTTTAAGTAAATATGGTTGATTAAATGTTGCATTATTAAATCAATTTAGCTTTAATCTTATAGTTTGAAAAATAATCCAAGTTCAACCTTTTATATGCCACTATAGCTAGACACTTAGTAAGTGTTTATAGATTACTTTTTTTTTTTTTTTTTTGTATAATATCTATAATAGCTAATCACTGTATGCTTTGACAATAAAATGGAGTCATTAAAAGCTATCTATTAATTGCCTTCCTCGAATAGATGAATTTAATTTGATCATAGGTTCAAAGCACCATGTTTTTTCTCCATGTCTTTTTGTAATAACTTTGGCCATTTATAAGTTTGCAACTTTGCCCTTTGGGAAAATTTTTAATTCCTTACTGAATTGTTCCACATATTGTTTGTAAAGTAAATAGTCTTTTGCTGAATTATATTAACCTTTTTATTTATTTTTTGTATTAGCTTTGTAATTATTATTTGTTTTCTATGTAAAGATAAATATGTGCTTATGATACATAGAGTTTCAAATAAGTCACATTCTTTGACATGTTATAATTTAACTCATATTTTAACAATAATGTGCTCAAATTTGGTTAAACTCATCAAATAAGTTAATTAATTTGTTTTTTTTTTTCTCAGTGTCTTTATCCCAACACTCAATGTTAATTAAAATATTCTGGCTAGTGGAAATTACTCAACCTGTGCGATTCGCCTAATACCATCCACTCTCCAAGAGGCTCCAAGCAGTCAAAATGCGACAACTTATTGCATCTTATGACTCAATTACTTGATATAATGAAATATATACTATGTGTATATAGTGAGATATGTATAGAATACATTCAATTTATAAATATATCATATATAAGTGATCTACGTACTTCAAGAAGAAGAAGAGCACAAGCAATTAAGTTGCACCATAAAAGACCCAGCAGGATATTTATAACCCTACTCTTCTAGGCCCCTTGGTCCATTCAAAGCTTCCTCAATCTTTACACAAAAATAAATGCCATCTTCCCCCATCCTCCCCCAGTCATTGTACATTAATGAGAAGTTGGGACTCTTAATCATAGCCATTATGGAGGACCCAAGGTTTCATGGGTGAGTCCCCTACATGGGCTTTCCTTGTAGAGTCACCACCTTGAAAATTAATGGATTCATTCATTATTTGTGGGGTACTCCTATTTATACACATGCAAGTATTCTTCTTCCATTGTGGAAGACTTGCACTGAGTTCTTGCTCAAAGTAGGGGGGGGGGGGGGGGTGTGGGCGGTTGTTGGCTCTCACCAGTCTAAATGGACGGACATGAACAATGTGGTAAGGTTGGAATTAAATGCTCAGGGACTCATTTAACTCATTTATTCAAGCTATTAAAATGGCTTTAATAAGGCTGGGGTTGCAAATAGATTTAATTTCTTCTATCAACAGATATGTTGGTTGGATACTTAAATGGTAATAACTACTGTTTCCCATCGTAATCAGCAGCTGTGCATGCGAGTAGGGAGATTTTAATGGTTAGAAGGCTATAGCCTTATCCTTGATGAAGGCTGCGCATCCTTGAGAAGAAGGCTAGGTCTTGGACGTGAGCATCTGTAGCCACTTGGAGGCCATATTCTTGTCCTTGATGAAGGCCAGAAGCAGACCATGCCATGTACCTTCCCAAACATTGGCCATGGAACCACATGTACAGTAGTAGCGTTCTTGGTGAATGATAATTATTCATTCATAATGTCACTAACATTTTGCCATGCAAACCATGCCTTGTTAAATAATAAAGGATAAATCTTCTGATGGTAAATAGCTGTGGATCATGAATTAATTCTACATTATTCATCCATCATCAAACTCAAAACATATGACAAATAACCCGAGAGCTTGTAACCTAGGCAGGGGCGTTGGACAGGGAGATTCATGGCTTGGATGAAGACTTGGGTCATGGCTCTCCAAAATCTGAGAGAACCGCATAAGACTGGTTTCACAGGACAGAGGACATCTCCAGTTTTGAATGGAAGCAGGCTGGGCATGCCATTAGCCGATAGCCACCTTTTTATTTTTATTTTTATTTTATTTGTACCATCAAAAAAAGACAAAATAAGACCGTAAAAGATGAGATTTAAAAAAAAAATCTCCATACATAATTATCTTCATCTATGCTTTTTTCAATGGAATGAAGATATCAAATTTTGCTTTAGTTTTAGAGCAATTAAGTACCGAGGAATGCCATTAGCATTCCAAACATCCTACTTAAGGTTTCATATAAAGAATATCCACCAGTTGGAGAAATAAATGGCCAGCTTTAAGTAACCCTCATGAACAACACAACGCATGCAAAAGCCTATCATTTAATCCGGGTACAAATACTCGAGAATCATGTCATGAACCTTTATTGTTCCGTAAAGTATGAGTATCTATTTTAACCGTTGGCATATGTGCATTTGTGGGACCACGTTCTGTAGGTCCTTGCTTATCTTCTGGAATTGAAGTTACTACTGAACATCTTTGGGAAGGTGTACATTTATTTAGTCAATGCTAAATTTTGCAGGGGAAGAAATTATATCTTATACTGATACACCAAATGACCATGCACCATATTAATCACTCCATCTCTTTTTTGTGAGCCCCTCATCTTGATAATTGTCTTACAAAAATGAAACGAGCTGATTGATATGATGTACGGCTATATCAATATAGAATATAATTTGCTCGTAGGGAAGTACTGTACACTCGATTTCTAAGATACATGCATTTTTTACGTTAATAAACATAATTTTTTTTTTTTGAAGGTCAAACAACATAAATTCTTGTGAGTTTGCCCCATGGCTTTATTTGCCACATGGATAGTCTTCTACAATAAAAACCTAATAGCTGACGTCAATGGTGCACTGTCCAGCATGTCTTACCAAACCAACTCTTGCAAGCCAAAAAAAAAAAAAAGATCACAACTGATGTGAAAGAATTTTTATCATCATCATGACATCAATGATGGTGTAAAAAAACTTTATATTGGAACATGAAATTCTATCTCCACTCTCTTAGTTTGCAAATGTCCAATCTATTTCCCATTCGAGATCATTTTTGGTTCCCTACATGCACAAGATATTATTATCCAAGACTCTTCTTCCTCTACTCATGGGAACCATCTCACACTAGATCATCCGGCTTGCTCTTCAAATATAATTTTTGCTTAATTTCTCCATGTTTTTTCTAATGATCTAGATCATATTATCTAAAGGGATCATAACCATTCATCTCCTCCCTTTTCAAAAATTAGTATGTGCACAAGTGCCGAATGCTAGCAATACTTTGAAGAGTTCAAGAAGAGATGAACACATTATGTTACCATGCGCTGCATGATGTAAATTTCATAAATTAATTTCCTAAGCATTCGCATCATTATGGCAACTAGTCCTTGTCCATAGAAAATTATATTAACATGCTAATATAATGTCCATAGGACAATTGAATAACAAAAAACATATTCGCCACAATTGAATAACAGACCACTGGACTCATGCCCAAAGCCATTGACTAGCAGCTATGTCCATTTAAGTCAGGATCTTGAGGCACAATTTAGATTTGTTTAGGTTCGGTAGTTGGGAGTCAAGTTCCAATCAAAAAACGTAAAGATTATAATAATATTCTTGTCTTCAACCTCTAGCTCTTGGTGTGACATTCTCTCCATTTATGAATGCGAGAGATCATGAGAGGTATGTATCGGAATTTCCACAGAGATTTCCTTAATGAATGATCGCATGTCCTCAGGTATGTTTCCCTCAAAGGATCATGGATCGAGAGCAATTACACTGATTAAAATAAAATGGCACATAGCGATGAGAGGTAATTAATTAAATGGACTGCAATAAATTGGCAAATAGCCATGAGAAGTACTCAAACGGATTACCGTGGAACGGCACATAGCCATGAGAGGGGAGGAGAAATAACGAAATAGGTACTGGATAGGGGTGTAACCGAACCCAATAGTTGAAAGCTTGAGATCGGCTTGATTTAAAATATTTAAATTTAAAATTTGATTTAAGATCGATCAAATTTTGACATCTCAAGCTCGAACTCGATTTGATAAAAAATAGATAAAATTTGGAATCGATTTAATTTGACCTGAATATCAACCGAGTCATACTCAAACTCAAATTCGAACCTTAACATATTAATAATATATATACATATATTAAAATATATATTATAAATAAAAATAATATTATTAAAAATATATATAAATTAAAATAGGTTTGCAAGCTTTCGAGCAAAATATCTTGTTATTCGAGTTTAACTCGAAAAACTATTGGAGCTATTTGAGCTCAATAATAGCCGAGTTGAACTCAAGCTCAAGCAGCTCACGAGTGATTGACTCGTTGGTACTCTTAGTAAGAACAGAGTGAGTGAGGGCTTTTTTTGAAAATTTTATTGAAAATTATTGGGTTTGATTTGATTAGATCATATAGGATGCGATCCACATTAATATAATATCTATTTTTTAAATTTTTTAATAGGATTTTAACATGGGTTCTAAGATAAAACCTCCAAAATGGTGATAAGATTTAAATTATGATGACTACAATATTTTATTATTTTATTTTCTCGTAACTCAAATAGGAGATAACACCTATATCATCCTGAACTTCATGACTGCATTTGATGGATAAGTTGAAAATTAAGAGAAGCATTGGGTTTTCAGGTTTCTATGTATACAAGCAAGACGTCCAAAGACTATGGATGTGAGAGCCCTAGTTGCTTGACTAGATCCCAATGGTTACCAATTCATTTTTGAACATAATAGTTGCAACCGATTCTAATTAAAACTTCCACTCAACATTATACTCCTCCAAATTTCGAACCTTTGGCTATTTCTTCATACAGATGGCCCAACTACCAACACTTTGTTTGGGATACAAATTCGGAATAGCCCACAGGATAGCTAGCAATAGACCAGCCAATGGACTTAAATTTGACAGGCTATCCTAAAAGAAAAATTCTTTATGCACCGTGCGTGGTGTGAACAGCATGCGGTGATTGACTTATGTGCAGAGCCGAACAACGTGCCAAAATTTTTTTTTTTTTTCGTCAGCTTTATGTGTGAGCTAATCACCACGCACGGTGCGTGCATTCGTGCACCTCGCATGGTGCACAAAAAATTTTCATCTTAAAATAGAGGTGTGCAAAAAACCGATTGGACTATAAAACCAACCCAAAATGAGCTTTTTGTTTTGGTTTGTATTTTTTTAATAAATTCTATCTTCTATAGATTTGAGA
This sequence comes from Elaeis guineensis, assembly GCF_000442705.2. Taxonomy (NCBI): domain Eukaryota; kingdom Viridiplantae; phylum Streptophyta; class Magnoliopsida; order Arecales; family Arecaceae; genus Elaeis; species Elaeis guineensis. Next base: position 6,589,815 of record NC_025999.2, read on the forward strand.
ATGGCTTGAATTGGAAAAAAATGGCTCAATTTTGATTTGAATTTTTAAAAAATGATTCAAACTAACCCGACTTGGCCTCATATATATATTTCAATATATACTTTATTTTTTAATTTTTTTTAATATGTATGTGTATTTTATTTCTTTAACATTTTTTTATATTTTTCTTATATATAAAATAAATTTTTTATATTTAAACTTATTCCAATCCATTTAGCTTAACTCATTGAACACCAACTTGATAGTTGAACCAAATTTTTCGGATTGGTTTCAAATAGTTTTTATACATGATGGATTCAATTTTGACTTCGATTTTAAGAAATCGATTTGAATCGATTTAATTTAAAAAATACCTCGGAACATACTTGACCTAGCTATTGCACATCTCTACTACCTAAGATGCATATGCATGTTAATTTTCAAAGCTAGAATTTATTGCGTCTTTAAGAGGGCTCATGTGTGTGTGGATTAAGAATTAATTATAGTGAATCCAAGTACCTTGCAAATGCAATGGTGACACAGTAGTTCGAATTTCTCGGGCCAACCTAATTGTTGTGGTCACTTAGTTACATGCATAAATTTCCAAGCTTTCTCATGATATGGCTCGTTAAACCATGATAAAGAGGTGTAAAATGCATGCTTCACATGAATTTGTATAAGTTAGGTATTAGGCATTTGATGTCTCATGAGGCTGAGTCCAACAAGACACGTGTTCTCATTAGGCAATAGCCCTTTATATCATGCTCGTGTTTAGGAATAGAAAATTTCTTAATAATTTATTGTTGGATTTGTGTAATCTATATACTTTTGTGTTAGATATTGTTATAGATAGAAAATTCTTTCTTTGATAAAACCGACGCATAGAGAAGTTGAGCCCAATCCAACCTTGATGCTAGGCGACTCAAGGCACTTGAGCTGACTTTATCTGGCATAACGGGAAAGATCAGCCCCATGTGGATCTTCAAATCCTATAACTATCAAGAATAACTAATGTCGAACGAATAAGGAAGGAGCTAACAAATATATCTCACTAGATAAGGCTGGAAATAATGGACCAATGAGACAAGGCTAACCACCTAATTCTTCAAGCCGACATTCCTGATAAGGCAGGAGATAATAAATATATCTCTTCAGATAAAGTAGGAGATAACAAATATATCTCTCCAGATAAAGTAGGAGACAACAAATATATCTCGTCCAATAAGATAAAGCTAACCGTCTGATTCTCCTTTCTCCTCATGGCACTTCAACCTTTGCCTATAAATAGAGTTTCATAGGAGACCCCCAAGGTATCCAAAGATTTTTATCTCAAAATGCTCACTCCTTCCCATCTATTTCAGATATCTGATTTGAGCGTCAGAGGGTCTCCATCGAAACCAACTTCGATTGAAAACTTATTTTACAGATCCTGTCATCATAGTTCTACCATTGCCGATCTGCATCGCTGCCCAACTATAGCTAATCCAACCCAAGATGGATTTTTGCCATAATATATTGGTGCTAGAAAGAGGGCCTAGGTCTGTTTATAAAAAAATGAGTGCCTTATCAAAGATGCCGACCAGATCCAGAATAGGATCTACAAACCTTCTTGGAAGATCCATACTCCATTTTTCACCATTGCGAGTCAAGCAGATCGGTTAATGACCTCCAGTAGTTCGGCTCAAAACTAGGGGGCTTAAAATGAGGAATGAGATCATAACATCTAGATAAAGAAGGTTATGAAAATCCCTCGATTTTTGAATCATAATGGGTATGCACTTTCTCATTTTAAAATTTGAATTCTTGATGGATCTAAATGAGGAAGAAGATCACAATATCCTGATAAAGGAGGTTATGAAAATCTCATGATTTTTGAATCATGATAGATCCACACTTTCTTATTTCAAAATTTGAACTCTTGATGGGATCCAAATAAGGAAAGAGATCGTAGCATCCAAATAAGAAAAGAGATTGTAGCATCCAAATAAAGAAGGAGATCACAGCATCCAAATAGGAAAGAAGATCATAGCATCTAAATGAGAAAAGAGATCGCAATAGATTAGAATCCAAGCAACAAAGAAGATTACAAAAATCCCTCAGAGTTTTGCCCCCTAAGTCATGATGGATCCATATTTTCTTATCTATCTAAGCAGAATCAAGAATATTCAAGAGAATAGGCTCTAAGAGGAAAAAACTCTTATGGTAAGAGGCTCTCAAGCTCTTATCTATCACTTCATTTTCTTTTCTTCTTGCAGGACCATAAGTCTTTGAGCACACAAGCCAAGGTAAAGATCAAATCGAGCTGAGGTGAAGATCAAGCCGAGCCGAGGTAAAGATCAAATCGAGCTGAGCAAAAATCAAGCCCAAGCCGAGGCAAAGATCATTCTGAATCGAGATAAAGATCAAGGCCGATCCAAAGCAAAGATCAAACAGAGCTAAGGCGGAGATCAAGCTGAGCCGAGATGAAGATCAAACTGAGCTGAGGCAAAGATCAAACCAAATCAAAGTAAAGATCAAGATCGAGCTGAGATAAAGTTTAAGGCCGAGCCGAGGTGAAGATCATACTGAGCCAAGGCAAACAACAAAATAAAGCCAAGCAAAGATCAAGACCGAGTCAAGATGAAGATCAAGGCTGAGCCGAGGTGAAGATCAAGACAAGATCAAGGCAAAGATTAAGGTTGAATTAAGATGAAGATCAAATTAAGCTAAGGCAAAGAATAACCAACTCGAGGCAAAGATCAAACCAAGCTGAGGCAAAAATCAAGGCCGCACCAAAGTAAAGATCAAACAAAGTTGAGACAAAGACTGAGATTGAGTCGAGATGAAAGATCAAGATTGAAGTGAAGCCTGATGCCAAAATAAAGCCTAAGGTCGATTTAAGAAGGCCGACCTCCATGAGTCGATCTCCTGAAGATTGAGTTTCCGAAGCCGACCATCCAAAAGTCGACCTTTGAAGGCCAACCCCCCAAAAGCAAGCTCCTCATGAAAGTTGAGCTCTCAAAGGCTGACCTCCATAAGCCAACCTCTGAAGGCCGAGGTCCCGAAACTGACCTCTCAAAAGTTGACCTTTGAAGGCCGACCCCCCACAAGCAAACTCCTCAAAGCTGAGTTCTCAAAGGCCGATCTCTATAAGCCGACCTTCCGAAGGCTGAGCTTCGGAAGTTGACTTCTCAAAAGTCGACCTCCAAAGGCTGACCTTCCAAAAGCGAGCTCTCAAAAGTCGAGCTCTCAAAGGCTAACCTCCATAAGCTAACTTACTAAATGCTGACCTCCCAAAAGTGGACCTCCGAAGGTCAAACCCCTAAAAATAAGTTTTTGAAAGCCAAGCTCTCAAAGGCTAACCTCCTAAAGCTGATCTTCTGAAGCCAACCTCCCAAAAGTCGACCTCCGAAGGCTGACCCTCCAAAAGCAAGCTCCTGAAAGCCGAGCTATCAAAGGTCAACCTCCCAAAGTTGAGCTCTCGAAAGCCAAAGTGAAAAGATTGACTTAAGAATGCCAACCAATGAAGGCTGACTAGAGGCAAACTAACTAAAATAGGGTAACATGACTTTAATCATCTATTATTTTCTTTACTCCAATGCTCGACGTGACTAAAAAATTGGAGGGCCCACCAAAAGCCAATCTGATGAGTTTTTTTCATTCTTTGTGTGTAGATCTGTGACTTTCAGGCTGATCGGTGCTTATTGCCCATGGACAAGTCGAGCGGAGGCCACAACGACAATGGCCAAAAGGCATCAAGTAGAGCTCACAAACTCCAACCATCTAGGATGAAAAAAACCTCGGCCAATTCATGAAAAATTTCTCGAAGGTACTTTATCTCCAGACGAATATTGCCATGAGAAGGATGCTTCGTTTACGAACATGAATATAGCCAGGAGTTTCTCGAAGATGCTTCATCTTTAGATGAATATAGCTACGAGAAGGGTGCTTCATTTACGGATACTAATATAGTAAGGAGTTCCTTGAAGGTGCTTTATCTTAAGATGAATATAGCTATGACGATTTTCTCGAAGGTGCTTCATCTCAAGATGAATATAGCCATGAGAAAGATATTTTGTCACCAAGATGAATATAATCACGATAATTTTTTCGAAGGTGCTTTATTTCAAGATAAATATAGCCACAAGAAGGATGTTCTGTCATCAAGATGAATATAGCTATAACAATTTTCTTGAAAGCTCTTCATCTCAAGATGAATATAGCCATGAGAAAGATGCTTCATTATTAAGATGAATATAGCCATAATGACTTTCTCGAAAGGTACTTCATTTTAAGATGAATATAGGCACAAGAAGAACACTTCATCATCAAAATGAATATAGCCATGATGACTTTCTTGAAGGTGCTTCGTTCTAAGATGAATATAACCATGACAAGGGTGTTTTATCGCCATGATGAATATAGCCACGTTGACTTTCTCGAAGGTGCTTCATCCTAAGATGAATATAACCACGAGAAGGATCCTTCGTCATCAAGATGAATATAGCCATGATGATTTTCTCGAAGGTGCTTCATCCCAAGACGAATATAGCCACGAGAAGAATGCTTTGTCACCAAGATGAATATAGCCATAATAACTTTCTCAAAGATGCTTCATCTTAAGATGAATATAGTCATGAGAAGGGTGCTTCATCACAAACATAAATATAGCCATGATGATTTTTTTGAAGGTATTTTGTCCCAAGACGAATATAGCCATGCGAAGAGTGCTTTATCATCAAGATGAATATAGCCATGACGACTTCCTCAAAGAATCTTCATCTCAAGATGAATATAGCCATGGGAAGGATACTTCATCACCAAGATGATATAGTCATGATGACTTCCTCGAAGGTGCTTCATCTATGGATGAATTATAGCAATGAGAAGGGCATTTCATCTCAAGCCAAATATAGCCATGATGAGTTTCTCTAAGGAGCTTCATTTTCTGACGAGAATAGCCAACAAGAGGACCTCAGCAACTAAGAAGCAAGGACTAACCTAAGAAACTCTTGAAGCCTTCATGCTCAAATACTCAAGTAAGAAGCTTCTGAAGTCCAAAAGGTAATGACAAAAGAATTTTTGGAGGCTCAAAACATCAGCAATGCGGATTCGAGCCGAGATCAAAGGAATTATTACACAAAGCCACCCAAAGGGCGAGCCAAGTAATACAATACCACCTTCAAGAGACCACTTAAAGTGCTTGAACACCTCGATCTACGCAATCCGACTTAAGAAAGATTATCTGAATGCGGCTAGCTTAAAGTGATACTACAATCTCCATACATCAGATGATTGAATCAAGAATAGCATTGGCTATTACATGTGCTCCCTTCATCTGACCTAATTCTAGTTTAGACTCGAGAGTAAAAGGGCTTATGTTATAGATAGAAAATTCTTTTTTTGATAAAGCTGATGCACCAAAAAGCGAGCACTACAACAAAAAAGATTATTTGCGATGCAAAAAAAGCATCGCAAATACTAAATTTTCATCATTAATACTTATTTGCAATGGAATTTTGGTCGTCAATATTTCATTACCCATTCCTCGATCGAAATAAATACGAGCTAGCTCATTCTTCTCTTACAACTTTAGTATCTATTCTTCGATGGTTCATATACACATGATTTAAATTTTATGATCACCACCATTTAAATGATTAAAATGGTAGCAGAGATCATTTATCTAAAAAATCATCTTAATCAGATGCAGTTTGGTCTTTTGATCACTCATTTTTTATTTAATGATCGAAATCATTGCGTGCTAAATTGACCATGATAATGATGTCTGATTGAAGTAAAATTTTGATAGTATGCTATAAATATTATCGAAATCATCATTATAAATTTTTGGATCCATTGATGATCTCTATCTATCAGATTATTATACGGTCGTTCGTAGTCGTCGAAATCAAATTTTATTGATCGACATAGCTAGGGCTATCAGATCAAGGTGATCTTTTGTCATGATATTTTAATAATAATTATTTAAATAATGAATAATAAAGATAGATTTTAGATTTTAAATTTATAACATATTCAGAAAAAAATATGAAAAAATTTATATTTAGGTTCTATAGCAGTGGTTGAGTAATAACCACTGCTATAGATATATTGCAATAGTTTCTAAAATCGTTGTCATAGATCTATAGCAGCAATTGTCACAATCACTGCTAAATATCTATTGCGACGGTTGATAACCGCTACCATTGACCTATAGCGGTGGTTTTAAAAATTGCTGCCATAGGTTTTGAAAATTTTTTCTCCTCGCACACTATCTTCTTCATTTCGCGCTTCCCCCTCTCTCTCTCTCCTCTCTACTCGAACCCTAACCCTCCCCACCATCGGCCCGGCTGCTACAGCCCCCTCCCTCTAGCGCCGCCACCGGCTCTGGCCCCCTCGATCCTGCCTCCCTTGGCCCCAGCCCCCTTTGGGCTCATGCCCTGCCTCCCTCATTTTCGGCCCTCTAGCACTGCCCTCCTCCTTCTAGCGCCACCCCCCTCCCTCGGCCCCGGCCCCGCTGCCCTCCCTCTAGCACCGACCCCCTCCCTTTAGCAGTGCCCTCCTCCCTCAGCCTCGGCCCTGACCCCTTTTGGCCCCTGCCCTCCTTCTAGCGCCGCCCCCTGCTGCCATCGGTGACCCTTGCAGCTCTGCGCGACCCCCCTTCCTGCAGTAGGTGTGAATTTTTTTTAAAAAAATTTAATTCACAATAATATTTATAATCATTTATAATATTTATAATAATATTTATAATAATTTCATAATAATATTTAAAGAAACCCTCGTCAGTGGGTTCTAGTCCGTGTCGGCTGCTGTGGGCCGTGCTGGCAGGATCTGGGCCATGCCGGTGGCTGTGGACCATGCTAGCGGATTCTAGGCCAGCGGATTTGGAGCCGTGCTGGTGGGTTCTGGACTGTGCTGATGGATTCTGAATCGTACCCACGAGTTCTGGACCGTGCCGTCAAGTTCTGGGCCATCGAGTTCTAGGCCGTGTCGGTGGGTTCTAGGCCGTTGGGCTCTGAGCTGTGCCGGTGGGTTCTGGGTCGTGCCCATGATTTCTGGGCCATGTCGGTAAGTTTTGGGCCTTGCCGTCAGGTTCTGGGCCATCGAGTTCTGGGCCTTGCCGGTGGGTTCTGGACTGTCGGATTTTGGGCCATGCTGGCAGGTTCTGGGTCGTGCCCACGAGTTTTGGGCTATAGAATTAATGTAATTCCTTTTGTAGAATTTATTGCATAAAATTTTTTGGATTACTGTTTAGTCCTTGTTGCTTTTGCTTGTTGCATTGCATAATGATGATACCGAGATTAATGATACTGAGGTTGATGATGATGTTGGACCATGCATACAAAGTGTTCTTCTAAGACAAAACTTATCAGGTGTTGTCGAGATCCAGATATATTTATCAGGAGCGATGGTGATGCCCATATTATAGATATTATCCAGATATGGAGCCTAAGAGGAGAGTTGAATTGGATCTTTTTAAAATTTGTGTGATTAGTAAACTTAAGTAATGTGCTATACTTGTTGAGTGGAGTGAATAGATTAGCTAAAAGAATGAAATCAACCTCAAATAACAAGTAAGCAAGCATAAAGTATAAAAAATAAATGAAGAGATACAAGCACAACAAACACAAGAGATTTATAGTGATTTGGTGCCAACCTTGCACCTACATCCACTCTCCAAGTTCCTATTTGAAAATTCAATCTACTGAAAGGATTACAAGATACAACTCATTGGATAACACTGACGCTTACTATCCAAGCAAGAATATTTATTTTTCGGGTACAAACCAATCTACAACACTCAGATTTCAGATTTGGATCAACGTATCTGAGTTTTGGAACCCCCCAAAATTCAAAACTCAACATACAATAGCAAGAATACAGTGTACAAGAATTTCAGCACAACAACCCTTTAAATGAGCATAATAAATGCAATAAAAATACAATACTTATGGAGAAGAAGCCTTTGTTGAACACTCTCAATAGATTGGCACACTTGAATGTAGCTGGAGAGTGGTTGGTGAGCTGATTGAATACTTCTTTCCTCTCTTTTAGAGATTTTCTTTACTTTCACGAGTGTGAGCTTGAATGCATGATTTTTTTTTTGATTTTCCACCTCAAGAGAGCATTTATAACCTTCATTTGGACTTGAGAGTGTCTTAATATCGATTAAGAGCCATTGGAGAGTATTTAATGCACACTAAATACATCAAAAATAGACTGAAAACTAGTCATTACGAAGCTCGTCCAGAATGAAACGTCCCATGGGATGATGCCTCACTGGCAATGGGACGTCCCATGGGATGCCTCATTTGGCCAGACAGAAAACAAACTCTCTATTTTGGTCTCAGGGTCTCAGGGGTCGATTCACATGGGTCATCCCACTACGTGCCACAAATTAAAGCAGTGCATGCTGGCTACCCAATAAAAGGGGATGACTCAGATGGGTCGTCCTATTTTGTTCCAACCTAAGTTTTTATACATTTAAGGTCCGAAACTTACCAGAACACTCCCAAATACCCTTAAATGAATTTAAGTCAATTCGACACTTCCAAAAGGCTTTAAAAACTTCTTTAATTTGCAGAAATTTCAACTTTGACATATTTGATAGAATTTTTCAAACTCAATATTTTGGACTACCTAAAATATCACTAAAATATTTTTTAAAGAAAAAAAATTATTAGTAGTCTCTTCAAATAGTTTGTGATCATCAAAATCAATTCTTGAAGCAACAATCTCTCCCTTTTTGATGATGATAAAATATTTGAGTGTTCAAAAAAAGATCCATAAAGCTCAAGGGATTGAGTTTGTGAAGTACTTGTAGGAACATGCCAAAGATTAAGTATAGAATATCATGAGATACATATTTTCAGTAAGTTGTAATGTTTTAAATCATTTTGCTGAAAATTGTTTGTGAAGGTATCAGGGTTTTTCAAAAATTATTTCTAATCAGCAAAATTCACTCCATTCTTATATGAAAAAGGTGAAAGTAATTATTTTGACTATTGTGAAAAAAAAATTCTCCCCCTTTCTTATATAAAAAGTGGTCAAGTTGTAAAATTTTTCTTACATTTGTTATCAAAGCAAAAATGATTTATAATTTTTTTTTCTTTCTTGTTTTTAGTATCAGAGCAATATGTGCATAAAAAAAATTTTCATTCTCTTTTTCTGATTTTGGTATCAAGACAAGGATAAAAATATCAGAGCAAGAATCAAAAGAGGATATATTAGAGTATTTTGCAAAATCAAAAATAGATGTATCAATACATTTTAGTATCAAGGCAAAAGTGAAAGTATCAGAGTACAAAAAAAAATAGATGTATCAGAGTATTTTTCAAAAAGTATCAAAATAGAAGTAAAGATAGATGTATCAGAGCAAAAAAATAGACGTATCAGAGCAAAATTCAAAAAAATTTATAAAAATTCAAGAAAGACTACCTTCTCTCTCTTTTTGACATCATCAAAAATAGACTAGAGAGAGTAAGATTTTTAATGAGCTATATGATGGTACATCAGGTATCAGAATAATTTTAAATGTAATAGACATTCAATCATTCACATATAAACAAAAGTTGGCCATACAAAATGATGAAAATAGATAACCTTATATATTAATTACAACAAAATAAAAGGTTACAAGAGTCAAGTACATTTATTACAATGATCAAGTCATAATATATATCTATGAGCATAAAGCTCTCATACATTCAACTACCAAAATAAAATACAACAACTAAGTAGTAGATAACCTAAAACTACTAATACAAAATGATCAGATTAGGAAGCATGGGTATCGAGCTCAAGATCATAACAACTAAAATAGAATCAGCCTCAGCCTCGACTGGATGGTTTGGTCCGAGTAGAAGATGTCGGAGGATGGAAGGCGATAGGCTGAACAAAAGCAGGCTCACTGGATGCGGAGGGCCTGGACTTGAGTTGAGTCCTAATGGCATCTAGCAGGGACAAGACCCCCCTCACTAAACTCAGAGCCCATCAAGATCAGAAGAGACGAAGTCCCTTGAGTCTCTGATATCTACTCAAATTAGCTCAAGTGTGGAACGAAGCAAGCTGTGAAGTCTCTCTATCTCTCGAGCCAAATCAGCCAACTGAGGTGAAGAGGTGCTCGAAGTGCTCGATCCTGCTGATAGTGAATCTAGTATCAGTCTGATCTTCCTCTCAATATCAAAGATCCTACCACTAAATCTGAGCATAGAGCTCTCTACACTCTCTAATCTGGAGCTCAGGTCAGATAATAGCTGTACTAATGAAGAAATATGTAGCACGACTGAGAGATCTGAAGAAGAGGCAGAAAAAGAACTCAGTTGAGGTGGGTGATACTGCTGCTACTGCATCTATTGAAGAATCTGCTGCTGATACTACGAAAACTGCTGAAGCTGCTGAAGGACTTGCTCCTGAAACTGCTGCTGCTGGATGGAGAGAATACCTGCTACTCGCTCAGCTAACAATCCTATCTCATCCTCCCCCATACTAAAAGAAGATGGTATGGTACGGCTCGAAGATGGAGGTGCACTGACTGAGGGTCCTGCCTCGGGATTCGATACAAAGTGATTATCAGGGGCACAGGTGGTGATGAGGAACCCTCCCCCTCAGCACGCTCCTCCTCCTCCTCCTCTTCGATTGTAGCTCCTTATCCCTTGGTCCAACGACCATCTACTATGATAAATCCCATGCGTCGAAGGGAGTGATCGTTGTAGGTGTCAGTGTTCGATAATCTGCAAACAACCTCTCCCTCAAAACTCACTCCAAACTCTCTAAATATCACTGTAAGAGCCATTCCATAGGGCAAGGGAGCCTTGGATTTGTTCAAGGCCTCCCTCATGGCATCAATCATAAGAAAAGATAGATTTAGGAGAGACTCGGAGGCTACATAATGTATCAAGCAGATATCTCGACCAGTCATCAAATCATATCTTCCTCCTCTAGAGAAGAAAATCCTGAAAACCATGTGGTGGAGCAATCTTATCTCTACACTCAAATCCTTAGCTTCAATTTTTATAAACCCCTCCACATCCTCTCTTCCTAAGATGGTCCTGAGCCTGATTTTTTTTTTTTGGAAGCTCATCAAGGCAACTACCTTCACAGGATATCTGAACAAGTCTATCCAACCTAGAAGCATTTAGTATAATTTGAACACCCTTTACAATTGACCTTAGAACTCCATCAATGAAAACTAGATTAGAATAAAACTCCTTGACAAGATCAATGTATACGGGCTCGGACAAACTACAAAAAAATCTCCATCCTTGTTTAATTAATTTTTCACCAATAGAAAATCCATCACTTCTCAAGAAATAAAAATCAACATTCCTTCTCAGGGCTACCTTTCTTGCAGACAGAGAGATCTTACTTGGGATTATAGGAGGAGAGGCTTGAACTAAAACTTGAGCAGTCCTCTTCCTTCTTTCTTCAGCTTCCAAAGGCCTTACAGACTTCCTTTTTTGTGGCAACCGCATCTTGGGGGCCATTGTCCCAATGAGAGCAAGAGAACCGATCAAGTGAATGGAGATGGGTGAAGGATGGATGGAAATGAGGAGAAGAAAAAATTTTGGGGTGATTGTCTCGGATTATGGAGATTAGGGCTTGAGATTTTGATGGAGAGCAAGAGGGAGACGGTTTTGATCAAAGATATGCCGAGAGAATGTGTTTGCCCTAGAATTTGAGGTAGAAATCTAAGATTTATGGATAAATTTATGATCGGTGGAGAGCTAGAAGAAGTATTTTCGATTTGGGATGAGAAGAAGAGGAAGAAGCATAGTGATTGAGTCACCCCACTTAGGTTTTAAGAGAGGGATTAAATGGGTTGGCTCACATAAAATCTATTTGCCTGATCAATTGGGATGCCCCATCTAGAAAAATATTAGGTGATGTGAAAATAATTTAGAAAAGAAAAAAAAATCAAGAGAAAAATTTTGAAAAGGCTTATATCGACTTGAGATGATCATGTAGAGTTCAGATAAATTTTGGTATGATTTTTGATGAGAAATTTCAATAGAAAAAAGTTCGAGATCATATCCGAATAAAATTGATAATTTTAATTGACTTGAAATAATCTTTAAAAAAAGATAGAAGCCTTCCAAAATTAAGATGATGAAGTCGAGGAACTTAGGATGGATTTTGAGAGAGAAATTATGATGAAGGATCAAGCAAAAGGATCTAAGATACCTAATTCTTTTCTAATTTCACAAAATCTATTTTTATTTAATGCTTTAGTGAAAATATCAGTTAATTGCTTTTCAGTATTTATATATTCAAGTGCTACATCATTATTTTAAATATATTTTTTTATAAAGTGATGTCTAATTTCAATATGTTTTGACTTAGAGTGTTGGATTGAATTTTTGATCAAATTAATGCACTAGTATTATCACATCTTATGAGAATATTTTTAAATTCAATTCTAAAATCTATGAGTTATTGCTTAATCCACAAGATTTGAGCACAGTAACTTTCGACTGTAATATACTCTACCTCAATCGTAGATAATGCCATCGAATTTTACTTCTTACTAAATCAAGAGATTAAGTTCACTCCTAAAAATTGATAAGTTCCACTAGTACTCTTTCTATCTAATCTACATCCCGCAAAGTCTGCATCTGAGTAACCTATTGAGTCCAGAGAAGATTGCATTGAAAACTAAAGTCCTAGATTTTGTATTCTTTTTAAGTATTTGAAAATTCTTTTAACAGTATTTAAGTGAGATTCCTTAGAGTTTGACTGATATCTAGCACACATACATACACTGAATATTATATCGGTCTACTAGTAGTAAGATATAACAAAGAGCCTATCGTGCCTCTATAAAGCTTTGAATCAATATTTTTGCCATGTTCATCTTTATCTAATTTACAGGAAGGGATCATAGGTGTACTTACATTTTTGGAGCTCTCCATTCTAAATTTCTTTAATAGTTCTCTTGTGTACTTATTTTGGGTGATGGAGATCTCTACCTTCATTTACTTGATCTTGAGTTCGAGGAAGAAAGTGAGTTCTCCCATTATGCTCATCTCGAACTTCTCCTACATGAGCTTGGCAAATTCTTGACACAAAATTTTATTAGTAGATCCAAATATAATATCATCAATATATATTTATATAACTAATTTTTTTTCATCTTTTCTTTTTATAAAAAGAGTTGTATCTATTTTTCCTCTTGAAAAACTGTTTTCTAGTAAGAACTTACTTAATCTTTCATACCAAGTCCTAAGGGTTTGTTTTAAATCATACAATACTTTGTTTAACTTAAATACATGATCTGGATATTCATGATTTTCAAAGCTTGGGGGTTGTTTTACATATATTTTTTCAGCAGTATAACCATTTAGAAAAGTACTTTTAACATCTATTTGAAATAATTTAAAGTTCGTAAAACATGCATAAGTAAGTAGCATTCTTATGGCTTCTAATCTAGCAATAGGTATAAATATTTATCAAAATCAATTTTTTCCTATTGATTATATCTTTTAGCAACTAATCTAGCTTTATTTCTGATTACATTACCATCTTCATCTAATTTATTCCTATATACCCATTTTGTTTTGATTATTGGATGATTTTTAGGTCTAGCAATAAGAGTCCATACATTGTTTCTTTCAAATTGATTTAGCTCTTCTTGCATGGCAATTATCTAGTTATGATCTTTTTTAGCTTCATCTATTGTTTTAGGTTCTAGGTGTGAAACAAAAGCTACATAATTACATATATTTTTAAAAGAGGATTTAGTTCTTACCTCTTATGTCGGATCACTAATGATTAATTTTTTAGGGTGATTATGGACATACCTTCATTTTCTTGGAAGATTACTTGTATCTTAAGGTTGTTCTTGAATATTTTGATCATTGATGCTCTCATCCTTATATTTTTCTTTCAATTGTTCTTTGTTTCGATCGTTTGAGTCATTGATAGTGAGCTCTTTCATTCTTTCTTCTATGATACCTGCATCATCAGCATCCTCTCTCTTCCTTGATGGAAGATCATTGGCTTCATCAAAAACTACATGAATTGACTCTTCTACTACTAGTGTTTTTTTATTAAAAACTCTAAAAATTTTGCTAGAAGTAGAATAGCCAAGAAAGATACCTTCATTAGATTTAGCATCAAATTTACCTAAACTATCTTTGCCATTATTTAAAACAAAGCAACGGCAACCAAAAATATGAAAGTATCCGATGTTAGATTTTCTACCTTTCTATAATTCATATGGTATTTTCTTTAAAATTGATCTTATTAAAGTACAGTTTAAGATGTAACATGCTGTGTTGATTGCTTCTGTCCAAAAATATTTGGGGAGCTTGCTCTCACATAGCATGGTACGGGCTATTTTTTCAAAGATTCTATTTTTTCTCTCTACTACTTTATTTTATTGTGGTGTTCTAGATGCTGAAAAATTATGATCTATACCTTTTTCATCACAAAATTTTTTCAAATTTTTGTTTTCAAATTCAGTGCCATGGTCACCATGAATTAAAATAATTGATAAATCTTTTTCATTTGAAACTTTTCGACAAAACTTAAAAAATGCTGAAAATGCTTCATCTTTAGATGCTAACAACAAGACCCAAGTGAAACACAAAAAGTTATCAATAATTATAAAACCATATCTTTTACCTCCTAGACTAGTTATCCTTTTAGAGCCAAATAAATTTATATTTAAAAGTTCTAAAGGTTTAGAAGTTGAAATAATGTTCTTGATTTAAAAGAAACTCTTGTTTGTTTACCTAATTGACATGCATCATAAATTTTATCTTTATCGAAACTTATTTATGGCAAACCAAAAATTAAATCTTTTTTAATAATTTTAGATAGTGTGTGCATACTAATATGTGTAAGCCTACGGTGCCAAAGCTAACTAGTCTCATTGATTTTAGCATTCATGGCCATAAAATATTGCATGTTTTTCATGAAAAGATTATCCAAATCAACCAAGTAAATATTGCCATGCCTATTCCTAATAAATCTAGTGCTATCATCAAAAGGACTAGTTACAATATATATAGATGATTCAAAAACTACTTTGTAACCTTTATCACATAATTGACTAATACTTAAAAGGTTATGCTTGAGACCATCTACAAGTAACACATTTTCAATACAAGTAGAGGGAGTGATACCAATGTTACCAATGCTGATGATTTTTTTTTACCATATCTCTAAAGATGACTATCCCTCCATTTTTAGCTTCCAATGTGATGAATTGAGATTCATCATCGGTCATGTGTCTTAAGTATTCACTATCAAGATATCACTTCCATTTTGTCGCTTGAGATGCAAGACACACCTGCACACATAAACTCAAGTTTTAACTTGAGGTATCCAAGCTAACTTGGATCTTTTGGGATTAGTCACAATGGTTCCTTTTGGAACCCATATTTTCTTAACATTTGTACCAGCAGATTTATTTGATAAGCATATATAAGCTTTATGTCCTACTTTGTCACATTTAAAATAAGTAATATTTGGCAATTTATTCATGGATGCATTTACAAAAATATTTTTTAGAAACTTTTATTTTCTAAGAGTATTATAGTCAAGTCCAACTTTATCATACACTGCTCTTTGACTGTCAATAATCATTTGTAGTTTATTTAAGCTTAGGATAAATTTATCAACTATTGATTTCAATTTGGTTACTTCTTCCTTGAGATTTTAATTTTTCTTTATAAGAGTTTTATTTAAGCTTGAAATTTCTTTTTTTTCTTTCAATAGAGTTTGATATTTCATTTCTAGTTCTTTATTTTTATTGACTATTTTTTCCTTTTCTTTAGCTAGTGCTTGGTTTCTTAATTTCAGATCTTTATTTTTTAATCTTAATTTTCTTAGATCATTCAAAAGTTCATAGAAGCTTCTTGCAGTTCATCATAAGAAAATTTATTTTGAGTTTCAGGGGTTACCTCATTTTCATATGCCATAAGGTATAGATTGGCTTCTTCATGGAATTCTTCATGTTCTATTTTAAACAATTCATAGTTATACACAAGCATATTAATTTTAGACTCTTTTACTTAATTTGTGCCCTCATGTGTAACTTTTAGCCTATCTCAAATTTTTTTGACTGAATTATAAGTAAAATACGATTAAATTCATTTGCATCTAAGGCACAATATAAGATATTCATGGCTTTAGCATTGAGCTGAGCCATTTTCTTATCAAATTTATCCCATTCACCTTCCGACTTAGGGAGAGACATACCATCAATTAATTTAATGGGTGTATGGGATCTGTTTACTATGATACTCCACATATCATAGTTAAGTGCTTGAACAAAAATTTTATCCGAACTTTTCAGTAGGTGTAGTTTGACCCATTGAAAAGTGGAGGTCGGTTTGTGGATTGCCCCTCGGCTAGAGATGTGCCAAATTGGGCAGCCATAGATCTTTGGCTCTTGATGGTTAAATCAAGTAAGGGTTAGAGCATCGAGCTCTGATACCACTTGTTATCCAGATATGGAGCCTAAGAGAGGGGGTAAATTAGGTCTTTTAAAATTTATATAATTACTGAACTCAAGTAATGTGCTATACTTGTTGAGTGGAGTGAATATATTAGCTAAGAGAATGAAATCTACCTTAAATAACAAGTAAGCAAGTATAAAGCACAAAGAATAAATGAAGAGATGCAAGCACAACAAACACAAGAAATTTATAGTGGTTCGGTGCTAATATTATACCTACATCCACTCCCTAAATTTTTATTTGAAAATTCAATCCACTAAAAGGATTACAAGATACAACTCATCGGATAATACCGACCCTTGTTATTTAAGCAAGAACACTTATTTTTTAGGTACAAGCCAACCCACAATACTTCAATTTCAGGTTCAGATTAATCTATCCAAGTTTTAAAATCTTCCAAAACTCAAAACTTAAAATACAATAGCAAGAACACAATGTACAAAAATTTCAAAACAACAGCCCCTTAAATAAGCATAATAAATGAAATAAAAATATAATACTTAAGGAGAAGAAGCCTTTGCTGAACATCCTCAATGGATTGGCACACTTGAATGCAGTTGGAGAGTGGTTGGTGAGCTGATTGAATATATTTTTTTCTCTTTTAGGGATTTTCTTTACTTTCACGAGTGCGAGCTTGAATGCATGAAATATTTTTTAATTTTTCACCTCAAAAGAGTATTTATAACCTCCATTTGGACTTGAGAGTGTCTTAGTGTCAGTTAAGATCCATTGGAGAGTATTTAATACACATTAAATATACCAAAAACAGACTGAAAACTAGCCATTACGAAGCTCGTCCAAAATGGAACGTCCCATGGGATGCCTCACTAGCAATGGGATGTCCCATGGGATGCCTCATTTGGCCAGACAGAAAACAAACTCTCTATTTTGGTCTCAGGATCTCAGAGGTCGACCCACATGGGTCATCCCACTGTGTGCCACAAACCAAAGCAGTACGTGCTGGCTATCCAATAAAAGAAGATGACCTAGATAGGTCGCTCCATTTTGTTCTAATCTAATTTTTTATATATTTAAGGTCAGAAACTTATCAGAACACTATTAAATATTCTTAAATAAATTTAAATCAATTCGACACTTTCAAAAGGTTTTAAAAACTTCTTCAACTTGCAGAAACTTCAACTTTGACATATTTGATAGAGCTTTTCAAACTCAATATTTTAGACTATCTGAAATATCACTAAAATATTTTTCAAAGATAAGAAACTCATTAGTAGTTCCTCAAATAGTTTGTGATCATCAAAATCAATTCTTAGAGCAATAGTAGATATTAGTAGGTCAATATCCTAATATAAATGTTAGTGTTTATTTATTTATGCTCTATTAATATTATTGTTCAACAATATGTTATATTTGTTAACGTTCATTAACGTTGCAGGTCACAATAGCACCGAAATGCCATCTAGCTTTCACCCCCACGCTCGACGGGCTACACTGAGCTCCGCCTCCACATCGATCACCACATCTGCATCAGCTTCGGAGGCATATACTCCTCCCACCACATCGGCCTCGACTTCGCAGACATATCTTCCTCCCATCGGCACATCTGAGCCTCTACCGACAGTCACATCTTCGGCACATACTCCACCCACCGATCTAGCTCCACCAGCATCCACATCGCACGATCCCAGTGAGAGTAAATTTTTATTGTATCAATTATTTATTTATTTATTTTTTATATAGTTATTGCATATTTTTATATAGTCATAATATATTTTCATTGCAGGTGTATCATCTCATAGGATATTTCAGGATCCCACATGCATGCCGCATGTGTGTAACCACCAGCATCAGGTCATGATGAAGTACGATCAGGAAAGGATGTTAGTAGAGGAGATCACATGGGAGATGCATTCTTTTTTTGGAGTGCTTGTGAGGCGGTCCGACATCATTTTCGTACTATCCGTAGACTGACGATTGATGGACCCTTGGATTAAGGATTGAGTGTGGGAGGATATTTGGATAAGTGTATCTTAATTATATATATGCATGTGATATATTTACACTATGTTTGATTAGAATAATTTTGTAATTGACTTTTGATAACTTTGTGCAGAGGAGGTACGACTTCCAGATCATGAGAGGGCTCGAGATATTCAACTACAGAAGATTAGGGAGTTGTACCAAAACTACAAGGTCAAGCTCTACAAAGGGTGGCTAGAGCACCATAGAGACACTGAGGTGGAGCTTGTTCTTTGGATCTAGGACTGTCCTCTGAGTCAGTGGGAGGAGATGGTCAGGCATTGGAGGAGCCAGGATTTCCAAGTTTAATTTATAACTTGTGAATTTTTCATTACACTGATAATTGTATTTGATTTTAACTTATGCGATTTAAATACTTTTTAGGCTGTATCTCATCAGAACTGAGAGAATCGGATTGCTCAAGAGTACACGCATACTCTTGATCGTGAGTCTATGGCTAGTCGTGTGCATAGAGAGATAATAAATTCTGACCTTTTAGTTTACAAGTTATTGAATTATTATTTTTTTGCATGTTTCTAACAAGCTGATTGATTGTTATAGCTGACGAGAGAGGGGGTGATGCTCAGCCATAGCACCATCTTTCGATCGAGCCACACGGACAAGAAGGGCAGGCCGATGAACGCCACGATCGGGAGGATTTTTGTAAGTAATAACTAGAGTATGATTAGTATTATAGCATTTCTTATGAGATTTTATTTGAATTTATAATTACAGAAGCAGTTAGATGTGCTTGCGAGTGAGGGCCTGGACACTTCTAGCCCCCATGATCATCTGTCTCAGGTCTTGGGATCTGAGCACTCTGGAAGGATTCATTGTAGGTCTGGACATATACTGACGAGCTATTGGTCTGAGGTGAGCATCTCCTCGCATGTTTTTGGAGTCATTAGTTGGAGCAGCTTGATGAGGCCTTGGCACAGACAGCTTAGGCTCAGGAGTGCGCATCTTAGGTTGAGGAAAGTGCATCTCAGCAAAGAGCATCATATCTGCTATGATGACACAGCTCTCCTCTCATCTTGGAGCTGATTTTTCAAGCATTTAGGATATGTTGGCTAGTATTTCTACTCCAGCCCCTCAGCTCCAGCTCCAGCCCCTCTAGCTCCTGCTACAGCCCCTTTCAATTTTGCTTCAGTCCCTCTCAATGATGACGAGATGCTTGGAGAGGAGGATTTTGATTTAGGAGATTTTTAATATATTTTATTTTTATTTGAAAAATATTGTAATACAATTTGATTAGTAGTATAGTTTGAGTATTTGAGACATATTTCTGTATTATTATTGAGTTTTATATAAAATTTTTGGTTCTTACAAGTTTTAATTTGAGTAATTATATATTGAACTACATCTATCAGATAAAAATGATAAATTTAAGTGATTAAAAAGTTAGTAACTACAGAAAGTGAACCACTGTCATAGTAAAAAAATCATTGCCATAGTCTATGGCAGTGGTTGCATAACCACTACTGTATCTGTACCAACTGCTACCGTGGTTCCATACCAATCGCTGCCATAGAGCTATGGCAATGGTTGACAAACTGCTTCATAGATTTATAGCAGCAGTTGCACAACCGCTGCCGCAGTCTATGGCAGTGGTTTCTTAACCGCTGCTATATAATTTAAAGTAGTAATTGCCCAACCGTTGCTATAGAAGCTATAGCAGTGGTTGAATAACTACTGCTATATAGCAGTAGTTACCTAACCGCTACTAGAGCCTTTATAGCAGTGGTTGAAAAATCACTGCTATATTATAAGCTATAGCAGTAGTTGAATAACTACTGCCATACCTAGAATATGACAGTGGTTATATCAACTACTGCAATAACCACTGTCATAGATCTACCACGATGGCGATAGTGGCAGTGATTGCAAAACCATTGCTGTAGGCTATGACAATAATTTTTTTGACTACGGTAGCGGTTGTGAATGGCTGCCATAGCCCTTTCTTGTAGTAGTGCGATGATTTTAGGAAAAACCAGGATCGGGCCCGATCCTAGCCCAGTCCCGAGCCTGGTTTGAACTTATTTGGGCGGATCCAAACTATTAGGTGGCTGTAAAGTAAGAAGGCTACAAACTAAGATTAAATTTTTTTTAAAAAAATAAAATAAAAACTTAAAAATATTACTTAAATCAGACACCAACAAAGTAAACAAAGGAATGAGGAAAAGAAGAAGACTCAGATTTGTCATTGTAAAATAAGACATTGCAAGTTCCTCTTTACCTTTAACAATGAGGTGGCTGCAAGCAGTTGCTTGCAGTATAATAAATGTCCAAGCTTGTCCTGCAACTATAACAATAAGAATAGAAATGCATCACCTCCATCTCTCTCTAGACTCTTTAGGCGCATCTCACACAGGTAGTCATCATAGCCTCTTTATGAATACAGCACTATTGGTTTTAGATTGGATGTGAGCCAGCAGTATCAGATCCACTCTCGGGCCAGGCCTAGGCTGGAACAAAGATATATCCGAATCTGATCCAAAATTCAAATAGATCCTGTAATTAGGCCTAAGTCTGATCTAAACTATTTCAAGCCTAACCCGAAGCTTGACTTGAATTTGGACCGGCTTGGACCCAACTCCAACCCTAATCATAGTTAAATAAATTACTTAATTAACTAATTAAATTAATATCTAATTAATTAATTAAATATCTAATTAAAATTAATTAATATACTAAAATAAAAGGACTTTTAGTGATGGCTTGACCGCCGTCGCTAATGCTCACCAAATTGCAAGCCCAGAGATGCCAGTGGCATAGGAACGATGGTATGGGGACGGGGATGGCGATCTGATGCAAGGATGGTGGATTCGATAAGGGGACGACAGATCCAACAAGGGGAGTAGTGTATCCGGCAAGTGGGGCAGTGGATCCAGCAAGGAAATGATGGATATGGCAAGGGAATGGCGGTGCGGGGATGTCGAAGGGGGAGGGGCGCTAGGGAATCGAGAGAGGGGGAGAGGGGGGGTCTCGGTCGCTAGTAGGGGAGATGAAAATTGAGGGCGAGGGGGGTGGGGGGTGGGGGAGAACGAGAGGGAGGGGAGGTCAGTTGATCACCGATGGGGGAGCCAACCCAGAAATTGAGAGTGAAAAACGAGGGCTAGGGAGGGGGTTGGGGGTCTCAATTGTCGGGTGGGACAAAACGAGGGCAGAGGAGGGGGGTGGGGGAAAATGAGGTTGGTCGCCGATGGTGGAGCCAACCCAAGAATCAAGAGGCTAGGGAGGGGGGTCATGGGAAGGGGGTGTCGAGTGGGGTAAAATGATGGTGGGGGAGGTCATCGTTTGGAGAGCCAATCTAGAAATTGAGAGGGCCAGGGAGGGGGGTCGGGCGTCTCAGTCATCGGGTGGGGGAGGGGGGAAATCAATGGAGGGAAAACGAGGATGGGGTGGGGGAACCGATGGAGGGAAAGTTAGGGTTATTAGCGATGGTCTAATTAAAAATAAATTACTACTGATTAGTGATGCAATTAGCCATTGCTCAAAATCAAAAATCCTATTGCTAATATTTTTTTTCGATGGCTTATCTTTTGGTCGCCATTAGTGGTCAGTAAAAGGAGTTATTAATGATGGCAAAATTACCATCACTAATGGCTGTTGCTAAAAAATATTTTTCTTATAGTGTGATCCTTTGAACTAACCACTTTATTAATGCCTTACCATGGGCTTGAAATATGACTGTAGTTGTTTAAGATTGAGCACTTATGATCCTCTAGCCACTTTATTAGTATCCCACCATGGGTTTAAAACATGATTGTGGTAGTTCAGAGTTTAGCATATGCGGTCCTTTGGGCTAGCTATTTTTTTTGGTGCCCCATTATGAGCTTGAAATATGGTTGTGGTAGTCCATACGGCTAACCACTTTGTTATCTTATCATGGATGGTTGTGGTAGTTCATAGGACTAGTCACTTAATTTTGTTGCCTTATCATAAGCTGGAAATATGGTCATGATAGTCCAAAGCCGAGTACCTTAATATGATCGGATCTAATGTATATTGCTTGAGATAATTGTATGATATGACTTATTCACAAAAAGATATATTTGCTATACATGTTGTTGGGTATAAAATATCCACAGCCGAAGTCCTCAACAGAATCAACGATTCCGCCCACGATGCCGACCCCAAAGGAAGACTCCGCCGGACTCCTACGGGAGCCGGGCTTCGTCCTCGACTCCAACGACTGCAAGACAGACTGCGTCCGGACTCCTATGGGAGCCGGACTCCGTCGACAACTCCGACCTCAAGTTGACTCCGCCCGGACTCCTACGGGAGCCGGGCTCCGTCCTCAACATCAACTGCTGGTCAGCCGCCCGGACTCCTACGGGAGCCGGGCTTCGTCCTCGACTGCAACGACTGCAAGACAGACTGCGTCCGGACTCCTACGGGAGCCGGATTCTGCCGACAACTCCGACCTCAAGTTGACTCCGCCCGGACTCCTACGGAGCCGGGCTCCGTCCTCAACGTCAACTGTGGTAAGCCACCCGAACTCCTATGGGAGCCGGGCTTTGTCCTCGACTCCAACGACTGCAAGACAGACTGCGTCCGGACTCCTATGGGAGCCGGACTCCGCCGACAACTCCGACCTCAAGTTGACTCCGCCCGGACTCCTACGGGAGCCGGGCTCCGTCCTCAACGTCAACTGCTGGTAAGCCGCCGCCCGGACTCCTACGGGAGCCGGCTTCATCCTCGACTCCAACGACTGCAAGACAGACTGCGTCCAGACTCTACGGGAGCCGGACTCCCCGACAACTCCGACCTCAAGTTGACTCCGCCCGGACTCCTACGGGAGCTGGGCTCCGTCCTCAACATCAACTGCTGGTAAGCCCCGTCCGGACTCCTACGGGAGCCGGACTTCGCCTTTAACTTTGATTGCAAGAAGACTCCGCCCGGACTCCTACGGGAGCCGGGCTTCGTCCTCGACTCCAACGACTGCAAGACAGACTTCATCCGGACTCCTACGGGAGCCGGACTCCACCGACAACTCCGACCTCAAGTTGACTCCGCCCGGACTCCTACGGGAGTCGGGCTCCGTCCTCAACATCAACTGCTGGTAAGCCCCGTCCGGACTCCTACGGGAGCCTACGGAGCCGACTTCGCCTTTAACTTTGATTGCAGGAAGACTCCGCCCGGACTCCTACGGGAGCCGGGCTTCGTCCTCGACTCCAACGGCTGCAGACAGACTTCGTCCGGACTCCTACGGGAGCCGGACTCCGACGACAACTTCAACCGCAAGGGGGACTCCGCCCGGACTCCCACAAGAGCCGGGCTCCGTCGCTAACTCCGATTGCCGATAAGATCCGTCCGGACTCCCACGGGAGCCGGACTTTCCACTTGACTTTAGTTGCAGAGGACTCCGCTCGGACTCCTACGGGAGCCGAACTCCGTCATCAGCTCCGACCACTTTCGAGCTTCAGCCGATGGATCTGCACTCCCTGACAGGCTGTTTTAACGGCCATGATCCTGCTCCACTTCCTGTGGCAGATTTCGCACAGCTCCACTACCCCATGGCAGGCCACAATAACGGCCACGATCCTGCTCCACCTCTTGCAACGGATACCGAGCGATTCTCCCATCCGCTGGCAAGTCACGACAACGGATGCTGCTCCACTCTCCGCAACTGATTCCACGTGGCGAGCTACGGCGATAGCCACGATTCCGCTCCACTACCCTTCGCAATAAATTCTCCCTAACTATGGGCGGCCCACTACCAGACGGTTACAAACGTCGCCATCAATCCGTTACCTCCTCCGCTATAAAAAGGGGGACCCAGATACGTTATTCTCTAAGCTCATTTCTTATCTCAAAACTCTGCTAAATTCTCCGTTCGAGCGCTCCATTCTTGTTGAGGCAGAGAACTGACTTGAGCATCGGAGGGTCTTACCGGAGCAACCCCACCTCCGGTTTAGACTTTCCTTGCAGGTCCCGGCGGCGACCGCGACTTTTCCGACTCCAGCTTCTCCGGCGCAAGTGGATTTTTGCACCAACACATGTTTTATGAATCATGATATCTTTTGACATGATTTATATGAGTAACAACTATTGTTAGTTTCTCATTATTATTATTATATTAATATTGGTGTGTAAAAATTTTTAGTTGATTGTAAAGTTTACAACCCTCTCCTTCCTCTCTTTTTTTTCTAGAGTTACAGGTTATATGTGTTTGGCTATGGTTGCGATCATGATTGGAAGGATTCATTAGGTAGAGCATTATCAATACTAGTTGGATGATCAAATTTGCTAAATTATGTAAAATTTGATATTTATTAATGTAGCATATTTGTCATGAGTTGAGATCAATAATATTCAAGAAATTTTGAGATTATAACAGATTTTAAGGCTTTGTATATTCTCTAGGATTTTGTCTTAGAGAGTATGCAGCCATGTCGCATGGCTGATCTGGGTGCTAAGTTCGGAGCGTGACAAGTTCTAAGTTGCTAATACCCACTGTTTGACTTTTCCTTGATGTTGGATTGATTCTGTAAGGAGAAGTTGTGTGCAGAAGAAGGTTGTGATCAGAGTATATAGCATCCTAGTTCGTAGGTCCTATGTGGGATGGTACCTATTATGTTTAGTCCATCTTTAGTAAAGGTAAGGGTTCTTTAACAATCAACTATATAATTATGAAAAACTTTTATTTATAGCCATACCTGCATGTTTGTATACATTATATATATATACTAGTTCATGTATTATGTTGTAATGAATTATGTTGCATGATTCATGATTAATTGTTGTTTAATTATGGATATCATGTTGAATAAAAAAATATGGTTTAAAATTATTGATGGGTTGTGGGTGGCATTTGCATTAGTCGGTTATATAAAAAATGTGGCGTGTATGTTGGGTCAGCCTCTGACTGGGGTGCGGTAATGTTTTTGACTTGTCATGTGTTGGAGCATGACTATGACTAATCTAATAGCGAAAATTAGATCATGACTTTAATAATATAGATGGAACATTGATGGTGTTTGAACTGATTGGTCATGCAAGAAATATAGTGTGTGTTGGATCAGTCTTGGACTAGGATGCAACATTTCGTTTGGCCTACTATATACTGGAGCATAGTTGTAATTAGTCCAATATTAGAAAGACAAACATAATTTTGTGTTGTTATAAGAGCTAAGAAAAGAAGAGCATATGGATGAGTTAGCCATGTGTGTAACATGGCATATCAACCATGGGTTGAGATATGATTTATGATTACCAGTCATGGATGGAAGTATGGTGTGTATTTAGCTTACCATGGGCAAGAGAATAGTTGTGAGTGGTCCAATGCTGAAATTAAATCAAGATAATGCATCGTGTTTAATTGAAGAATATCTGGACTAGCTGGCATATGTAAAATGTGATATTTGTGATGTCAACTACAAGTTGAGATGTGGTTGGCAGTGATGGATGGAAATATGGTATGTGTTTGGCTTGCCATAGGCTGGAGCATGAGGGGGTCTACTCCAATACTAACATGATAATAAGTTTATGATCCAATTGTGTTAATCAGATAATAAAAAAATAATTTTATTGAAATATTGTTATATTTAATTGTTGCTTGGATGGTATATAAGTGACATATATCTTCAGATTTTTGTATGGTGATATATATATAACTGTGTAGCTATACAATTAGACTCTTGATGTGTAGGTTGGTATGGCTTATATATGTATGTTTTATAGCATATGTATTGCTATATTGAGAAAAATTCAAATGATTGATATATGAATCTTACTATTTTTATATCGGCTAAATAGAATTGCAAAGGTATTTCATGTTCATGCCGATGTGAGTGTAGGAGATTCTTACTGAATTGTAATGCTCATATCCTCTTTTTCCTTCAGAGTTGTAGGATGCATAGATTTAGTCAGATTGGATGTGAAGTTTGAGCGATGGAGTCATTAGTTAGTTAGTTAGTTGATTTTCTAATACCAAATAAATATTTTAATTTTGTGAATCTTATTCAATAATGATGGATTGGTTTGATTTGATAAATATGGATGAACTTTTATAATTTTTTTGATATTCTTATAAATTTGTTTATTATTTAGGCCTTGCATGATCTCTAAAACTTGTCTTAGGATTCATGTGGGTGTGTCACATGGTCGACCCAGGCAATGGGTTTCGGGCATGATGCACATATTATGAGAGCTAGTAGGCTTCCCCAAGATTCAACCAAGTATTATATTTTTATGAAGGTAATCTTTTTATTGTTTGGTGATGGCTGTCATACAAGTAGGAATTTGGAGGTTTCGATAGGTAAAGGGGATTGGTGGGCTCCGACACCAATATGAAGATCTTATCTAAAAATCCAAGGCGGGCCAGCGAGATGCGAAGGGTGTTGAGCCCAGCAAGTTTGTTCACATTAACTAGAGTCACATTAGACCCAAGCTTGTTTCCTATGTCACCGGGCTTCTCGAGTCCAGAGAAGAAGAAATCTTCGGCTTTGGCCATCTTGGGGTCCTTGCAGACAAACCCATTCACAAACACTGCAATAATTATAAAAACGATTAGTGGTTGGACAATGTACAATACTATACGTTATGCATGCATAGTTGCAAATGCCACAACTCATAAAATCAATTGTTGATGAGCAGGTGTACCATCTGAGTGAAGATCAGCGATGCAAAAGTCTTGGAGTTGGCTAGGATCAGTAGCAATGGCATGAGATGAAGCCAGAGCAAGTAGAGCAAGGAAGAGGAAGTGGGCAGCCATCTATTCTCTCTTTCTAGCTAGCAGAAGAATAGCCTAGGGATATTGAACAAGGTGTTATGAGAGGAGGAGATATATATAGAGGGAGAGTGGGAATAGGCATAAGGCTTGATTTAGTCGTGCGACTTTTCATCAAAAAGATTTAGTCATGCGACTTTTCTAAAAAAAAAGAAGAGTAAACCATGTTAGGTAAATTAATTGCATGCCTTGGTTCTCTAATGTTTTCCCATGTATTTCTTATTGTCCATGTAAAAGTTTGACGAAGTATCGCTGATGATGTTTGTGGTGAGAAAATTAGGAAGAAGTAGTCCATCAAGACATATATAGATCATGGTTTCCGTTACTCTCTATTATTATTATTATTATAATTTCTGATATCAGCTGCGGTCTTCTTTCAATAAATATACTTGGAGTTGTTAAAGATTGCCTGACATGCAGGAATTGATGCAGTCCATGGCAAATGTTGATCCAACTGTGCTTTTGATCACATCTCAACGAAAACTCACCAATTAGCTCACTATGTCATTATTGAAATGAGCTGTAGATCCCTCTAATTAGGAACGCAATCGTCTAATTAGAAGAAAATATGTTTGTATAATTCCTAAATTGAATCCCTCTGATTAGGAATGCAATCGTCTAATTAGAGAAAAATATATTTGTATAATTCCTAAATTGAATCCCTCTGATTAGGAATGCAATTGTCTAATTAGAGGAAAATATATTTGTATAATTCCTAAATTGAGCCCATGAAAATTAATAAAAAGGGCCCTTTTGGTCCTAGAGAAGCATTCCTTCTTCCTTTGAATCCTCGTCTTCACCTTCTCTTCTATTTTTTCTGTTTTTCAACATGGTATCAGAGCACTCTGTTCGAATACGCTCTATTCCGCCTCATCTCAATCCCTAAACTTCTTCAACTGCCGACCATCCGCACCTCTTCAGATCTTTTCAAATCTTCCCCGGATCAGGCATCTCCCACACCCTGCCATCGCCATCGCTGTTTCTGTCGCTGCCGCTGCCGTCGCTGCTACCGTCATTGCCGTCAATGCCACCGATGTTGCTACTGCCGTCGACGCCATTGCCGTATCCATCCGTGAACCATGGGATTGAGAATGGAAGCCGCTGACGCCCTTCTCATTTCTTATTAGGTGCTGGGTCTTGTTCTGGAGCAACAATGGAGCATTTTTTTTTTGGAGTTTCTGAATATTATCGAGGTGCCTTTCATGCAAGCAGATATTCGATATTTTTTATTCGTCATCTGAGTTTATCTCAGATCGTTGGTGAGAAAAATTCAAATACCTTTTTCTTCCTCAAGATTGTTCTTGTTTACTTGATCATTTAAGTGTTTTGTTTTGACAATGGGTGATAAAAATCCTTTAACCATGGAGGATTTAGAAAAGTTAATGGTTAGGATGATGGAATCTCGTATCGCGAGTAGTGAGTTTTCAAAGATCACCCTAGAAACTAACCCGATCAAATTGGATGGACCGGGTACCTACTTAAGTTGGACGCGACATGTTCGTCTAATTTTAGAGTCTCACAATCTTGAGGGGTTTATAAGTGGTACTGCAAAAAGACTAGAAGGAGATGTGATAGCTGTTAGACAGTGGAATCCTAATAATTCTCGAGTGGTAGCATGGCTCCTTGCTTCTATGGTACCAAGTGTTGCTCATACGATTGAGGCACTGACGAATGCTTATGAGTTATGGCAGGCTGTAGCCACAACTTATTCCTATAAAGGTAATAATATGCATGCCCATAAGATCCAACGAGAGCTTCGGGGACTTACTCAGGGTTCCCGATCTGTAACAGAGTATGTTGGAGAATTAAAAAGGTTATGGAACGATTTTGATTTTTATAGTCCCTTTACCCCTACTCATCCTGATGATGTTGATGTGTTCCACAAATGGATAGAGCGTCAGCACCTTATGGATTTTTTGGATGGACTAAATCCAAAGTTTGAGTATCGACGCTCTTCTATTCTTAGTACACAGGAATGGCCAACTCTTGATGAAGCTATTTCCTTGGTTCTTAGTGAAGAAACTTGATTAGCCACTATGTCTTCTTCTACGAACACAGCTATACGATCTGCACTTATGGTACAGTCAACTACTCTTGGAAACTCTTCTCCTATCAATTCTACTCAAGAAACTCAGCCTCGACCTCACGGGATTAAGATTTGTGACCACTGTCATAAGCCGGGCCACATCAAAGCTTACTGCTATGAGCTGCATGGTCATCCAACTAGAGACCGTGGTCGTGGAGGTGGTCGTTCTGGTAGAGGCCGAGATTAGTATAATCAGGCTCATTTTTCTTCTATGGGGGATTTATCAGTCGAAGAAATACAATTTTTGGAAAAATTCAGATCTGGTGTAAATATTTCTGAAAGCAGCACTTCCACAGAAGATTCTTCAAACCAACCAACCAGTTCTCTCTATCAGGATAATTTTGTCCAAATAGGTATCGATGATCAAATTCATGCTTTTAACTGTAGTAATTTTTCTCCATGGGTAGTTGACTCTGGAGCATCCAATCATATGACTGGATCCTTTAGAGATTTTGTGTCTTATATTCTCTGTTCTGGTCATGATAAAGTTCGTCTTGCTGATGGCTCTTTTACCCTATTTCTGAGAAAGGATCTATTAAATGTACTTCTGAATT
Organism: Elaeis guineensis; assembly: GCF_000442705.2. Lineage (NCBI taxonomy): Eukaryota > Viridiplantae > Streptophyta > Magnoliopsida > Arecales > Arecaceae > Elaeis > Elaeis guineensis. The sequence goes on from NC_025999.2 coordinate 6,619,596, forward strand.
ACCCTTATCATCTGTTCTACATGTCTCGAGATTTTCTATCAATCTTCTATCCATTAGTGCTATTACGAATGATCTTGATTGTGCCGTAACTTTTTTCAAAACACATTGTGTCTTTCAGGAGCCAAGGACAGGAAGGAAACTTGGGACTGGCATAATGCATAATGGGCTCTACTATTTGGAGGGAGGAGTGTCCGGAGGCTACTCAGAAACCAGTTTGACAGTTTCATCCTCACAAAAAGAAGACCTGTTACTCCAGCATCGCAGGCTTGGTCATCTTCCATTTACTCTCTTAGCTCGTATGTTTCCAACTATTTTTGAATCATATAATAAAGAGAAGCTTGTATGTGATGCTTGTGAACTAGCTAAACACACTAGAAGTGCTTATCCAGGCTCAGGCCTGCGTAGTAAAGTAATGTTTGAGGTAGTTCATTCTGATGTATGGGGACCCTGTGGGACCACCGCTATTTCTGGTCATCGGTAGTTCATTACTTTTATTGATTGTTTTAGTCATTGCACTTGGGTTTATCTATTGAAAAATAAGAATGAAGTGTTTCTGTCATTTAGAGATTTTCATAAAATGATTGGTACTCAATATGGAGCAACTCTTAAGATTTTTGGCTCTGATAATGGGACAGAGTATCTTAATAAAGAATTTGAGGAGTATACACATAATAATGGTATTATACATCAAACGACTTGTGTTGACACACCGGCTCAAAATGGAGTTGCTGAAAGAAAGAATAGACACCTACTTGAAGTGACAAGATGTTTGATATTTTCTATGAATGTTCCTAAGTTCTTATGGGGAGAGGCAGTGTTAACTGCAGTATATCTAATTAATCGAATGCCACTTCGAACTTTGGACTATAAGACACCTCTTGAATGCCTGCAAGGAACTAATTCTTTCATAATTCTCCCCAAGGTATTTGGCTGTGTTTGTTTTGTTCAGGATCATCGACCTTCGGTTGGCAAGCTTGACGCTCGTGCCCTCAAGTGCATTTTTGTTGGTTATTCCTCTACTCAAAAAGGGTACAAATATTGGTGTCCGAATGAGCGAAAGTTATTTATCAGCATGGATGTAATATTTTGGGAGTCTGAGCCATTCTATATATCTTCTGTGTCTTCTTCCTCTCCCGTCACCTCTGGAACTGATCGAGAGGGGGAGTTCTCTGGAGGGAGTCCTATTACTGTGGATGTTGGTACAAATAGTGGATCTGATACTCAGAGAGAGTTTATTACAAATGATGGATCTGATACTTAGGGAGAGTTTATTTCTATTAATGCTAGTTCTGACACTCAAGAAGAAGCATCTAAAACTGCATCTGAGACTCTCTCACAGCCTGCTACTTCAGTTTCATCTGATTCATCTCCTCTCTCAGAGCCTATTATGCATTCTCTAGTCTCCAGATCTTCCTTTTCTGTCCTGACGGTTTCATCTTCTACGATGAATGGTAATTCTCCTGTACCTCCCATTCATTTTACATTAGATAATGATGATCTAAATATTCCTATTGCTTTACGTAAACCTACTCGTCATGCTGGTATTCCTGCTCGACTTAAGGATGGAGTGGGGTACAAACATGACATCACTAACTTTGTATCCTATGAGTCTCTCTCTCCATCTTATTAGAGTTTTATAGCTTCTTTGTCCTCTATCTCCATACCCAAGAACTGGAAGGTTGCTAAAGAAGACCCCAAGTGGAAAGCCGCTATGCTTGAGGAAATGCGAGCACTAGAAAAAAATAATACATGGAAACTTGTATCTTTACCAGCTAGTAAACAAACTGTGGGATGCAAATGGATTTTTACAGTTAAGTAGACACCTGAGGGTACTGTTGAACGGTACAAAGCTCATTTGGTAGCAAAAGGATATACACAGACTTATGGCATCGACTATGATGAAACGTTTGCGCCTGTTGCAAAAATGAACTCTGTTAGAACCCTTATATCATGTGCTGCTAACTTTGGATGGGATCTATTCTAGCTCGATGTAAAGAATGCTTTTCTTCATGGAGAACTTCAGGAGGAGGTATATATGGATATTCCTCCAGGATTTGCTACCGCTCAGACAGTGGGCAAAGTATGCCAGTTACGATGCTCTCTTTATGGTCTGAAGCAGTCACCTCGTGCTTGGTTCGATCGCTTCCGATGAGTAATCATTCAGATGGGGTATAAACAGAGCAATGCAGATCACACACTCTTCTTTCGATACAACAAGGGTAAGATTGCTGTTTTGATTGTCTATGTTAATGATATTGTGGTCACAGGAGATGATTCTGAGGAGATAGCTCATTTGAAGGCTCAGCTGGCATAGGTATTTGAGGTGAAGGATCTTAGACATCTTCGATATTTTCTTGGGATAGAAGTTGCTCGTTCTTCAAAAAAATTTTTCTCTCCCAAAGAAAAGATATTCTAGATCTTCTTACAAAAGTCGGTATGTTGGGATGTCGACCTATTGCTACTCCTATTGAACAAAATCATCGACTAGTGGCCGATATCGGTGTCCCTATTGATCGAGAACGTTATCAACAATTGATAGGATGTTTGATTTATCTATCTCATACACGACCTGATATTGCGTTAGCCGTTGGTGTGGTAAGTCAGTTTATGCATGATCCACGTTCAGTTCATATGGATGTTGTGACACGGATACTTCATTACCTCAAAAGCTGTCCTGGTCGTGGTTTACTTTATTCTTATCATGGCAACCTACGGGTGGAGTGTTATACAGATGTTGATTGGGCTGGATCACTTGATGACCATCGCTCTACCTCAGGTTACTGTACTTTTATTGGAGGTAATCTAATCACTTGGCGAAGCAAGAAACAGAATGTAGTTGCTCGATCTACTGTTGAAGCAGAGTATCGAGCTATGGCACATGGCGTGTGCAAAATTTTATGGTTGCGGATCTTGTTATTGGATCTAGGTCTTTATCAGTCATCGCCCCTTATGCTATATTATGACAACAAGGCAGCAATCAATATTGCTAATAATCCAGTACAGCATGATCGAACGAAGCACATCGAGATCGATCGATATTTTATCAAGAAAAAGCTTGATGCCAGAATCATTTGTATGCCTTATGTGCAATCTGCTAGTCAACTAGCAGACATTTTGACCAAAGGTCTTAGTGTGCCTTCTTTTTCATTTATTCGTGACAAGATGGGTCTTTATGATATCTATAACCCATCTTGAGGGGGAGTGTTGAAATGAGCTGTAGATCTCTCTAATTAGGAATGCAATCGTCTAATTAGAGGAAAATATGTTTGTATAATTCCTAAATTGAATCCCTCTGATTAGGAATGCAATCGTCTAATTAGAGGAAAATATATTTGTATTATTCCTAAATTGAATCCCTCTGATTAGGAATGCAATCGTCTAATTAGAGGAAAATATATTTGTATAATTCTTAAATTGAATCCCTCTGATTAGGAATGCAATCGTCTAATTAGAGGAAAATATATTTGTATAATTCCTAAATTGAGCCCATGAAAATTAATAAAAAGGGCCCTTTTGGTCCTAGAGAAGCATTCCTTCTTCCTCTGAATCCTTGTCTTCACCTTCTCTTCTATTTTTTCTGTTTTTCAACAGTCATACAACAGCATTTTTTCTAAAATGAGTAACGATGTGATTATGGAAGATCATTCATTTCTAAGGGAGCAGTGGAAGCCACCTAACTGCTTAAAATAGCCAATACGATGTCGACACTTTGCTTTTCACCGGAAGCAACTGCTCTCCATGGTTATGAAAGCCTTTTGACGTTGGCTTTGGTAGTGTACAATAGATTTAGCTAAAATCTTAGAAATTGATTATTTATTGAATGATTATTCTAGATGCCATTTATTTTCATTTTCTTATTTTCAAAAAAATATTTTTCTATTTTATTTTCAAATTTTAAAAATATAAAAATGTTTGATCTACTCAATAGCTTTTAAAATTGCATGATGATAATGGTCAAGATGGCCGTTGTGATAGAAGTGATAGTGATAGTGATGACAATTAAAAGGTGCCATGATCTTGCTGTAGGAACAATGTTAGTGGGGCCATTAACGATGTGGTGGTTATAATGATAATAATGGCAGTGGTATAGTAGAGACTGTTATCATCGATGGCGTAGTGAAGATGTTGAGGTTGATAATTGCAGTGGTGTATGGTGGCTATGATAGTAGTAGAAATGGTGGAGATGATGACGACTGCAACAAAGATGGTGATAGTGTAAAGATGGTGGTGCTATGGTGGTAGTGGAAAGGTGATGGTGTGGTGGTGTTACCAATTACGGTAGTAGAGATAACGATAGTTGTAGTCATAGTAGTGATACCAACGATGATAGTAGAAGCAAAAAAGGTAGTAATGGTGATGGTGATGGTGTTGGAGATAATGATAGTAGTGGTGGTGAATAAGAAAATAGAATGCTATTTCAAAATAATGCATGATAAATCAAATTTTTTTTTCTCGATTTATATAAGGGCTAGTCAGTAAAATATTTTTATGTTCAGATGACTGCACCTTACACAAGGTCCCGGCCTATGATTACAGCAATGACAGTGGCTAGGAAAAGATGAAATAAAGGAAAGAAATGGTGCAAATAGAGGCTGGCTTGATGGTATTTTCCAGCAAGCAATGCCTTAATGAGATCCCAATTGGCAACAGTGGCCTGATGAAGGGTGAGCTTAGGGAATACGGAGGTACAACATCATGGCATCAGAGAGGTATCAAGGAGGGTTGCAATAGGAATTTGGCGGCACAAACAATAGAGGGGAAACATTGTGATGATTGGCGAAGAAAGGCGATGATAATTCATGACATCTTGAAGGGGGTTGGGGGCACCTTTAAATTTAATAAAGGTAGAGGCTAGAGTCTCCTAGCATTCGGCTACTTGAGATATCTGACTCCTATTGAGAGTTATCACACACTTTGAATCTCATTGGGAGTCTTATTCTATAGGGATAATGCGTGGAGGGCGTCCCCAGCAACACTTGGATTGTCTAGGCCAATTTAGGATGGTCAAGTGCACTAGGCCTAGTTTAAGTTTTAGGCTGGCTAAAGGACCGGGCTTTACAACAAGTATCCAAATTGTGTTGTCATCTGAAAAAGATGAGCCTTTGCTTTTAAGTAAAGACCTTGGTTTCTGTTAAACATCTACCAAATTTGAATTTTATGAACTCCCCATTGGATCAAGGAAGGATGAGATTTTGGATGAGCTTTCTTCTAACCTTTTGGACTCTCGATTGATTTATCTTGTTGGAATCATTACATTTAGAGAGGCTAAATAAGGGCTTTCTTGAGAATCTTATAGAGAATTGTTGCATTTGATCCGAACAAATCCCATCTGGATGTGATCCGCATGAGACTATTTTTATATTTTATAAAATTATCACGGATCATAAAATTGTGAACTTCTTTTTCCTCTTTGTACAAATTAAATAGGATATTACAAAGTAATAATAATCTCTACGATCTACTCAGGTAATTATAATGAGTGAAAAATAATCAAGCACTCCCCAAAAAAGATACCATGAAACACCATAATTTTGATGTGAATCTTTTACTATTTAGGATAATGAGATTACTGCAGATTTTTTCTATATCAATTAGAAGTTATACAAATATATAATCATCAGGAATAAATCTTGCTTTCATAATAAAAAAATCATTATCAATAAAATAGATTTCAATAATAAATAGGAATAGTGGATATATCTCACCAAACGTATGGATGCTTAAAATAATTAATGAAAAAGACTTTTCAAAGATCAAAATCAATGAATTTGTAGCTCTCAATGTCAAGAATAATATATTAAAATTTTATCAAAATAGGACTACGATCAATCATCTGATCATCTAATAAAGTAGCACCAAAATCCTTTTTCTTCTTCTCTCTACCTCGCCTCCTCTTGCTTTTCCATACCATGCTAGTTTTCTCCACACCATACAATAACTTTGTTGTCCGAATTAAATAGGCCCAACCAATATGAGTCCTACTTGGACTCTTTTTATTTATTTATTTATTTTAAATGGTGTGGGTCCCATATAAGGAGGGATCATACCAACAAATCTCTCCCTCTCAATCATATGGAAGGTTCCACCAAACTCAAATATATGGTTCTCATCAAGGATTTTATCTCCTCCTCCATAGCTTTTAATCACTCTCTCTTTTGCTCATGATTTATGGGCTCTTGGTAGCATTTTGGTTCTCCCCCATCAATGATCATTACATACTCATGAGAAAAATATCTCTGGGAAGGATGATGCTCTCTAGTAGATCTTCTCAATTGAGGTTCAACTAGTGATTTTGGAGGGGCTTGTCCAGCATACTCATTTGGTATATCATTATTAGGTATGGGCTCATCAACTGCGTTACCATTATCTTTCCATACATCTTTTTCATTATCATTTTTCACCATGGTAGGAGGCACTGGATCCAAATCAATATAATTTTAGTGATAAACTTTGGCTTCTCAATTTTTTCAAAATCTTAATAGTCTGATTTTTTAGAAATACAATATCTCTACTTCTAATAATCTTTTTATCAATTAGATCTCATAATTTGTAACCAAACTCTTCATGTGCATAACCCAAGAAGATACACTATTTAGACTTCCATCAAGCTTAGATCTCTCATCTTTAGGAATGTGAATAAATGTCCTATCGCCAAATACCCTCAAGTGATCATATGAAATATCTTTTCAAGTCCACACTCTTTCTGACACATCACTTTGAAGAGAAACTGAAGAAGAAAGGTTGATCAAGTCCATTGTAGTTCTCATCGCTTTACCATAAAAGGATTTAGGTAGTTTAGCATGAGTGAGCATACACCGAATTTTTTCACAAATAGTATGATTCATTTTCTCAGCAACTCCTTTATATTGAGATGTTTTAGGAAGATTTTTCTTAAGCTTGATACCTTGATTCTGCAATATTTCTAAAATGGACCCCTGTATTCACCACCGTTATCTACTTGAATATACTTTAGTTGTTTTTCTATTTCTCTTTCAACACTAGCATGAAAACACTGGAACACATCGGGCACCTGATCTTTGAATTTCAAAATAAAAGTTCATACTTTTTTAGAATGATCATCAATAAAAGTAACAAAATATAAAATACCACCAAGAGTACTAGCATCCATAGTACAAATCTTAGTATGTATCAAATCCAAAACATATGATCGTCTATATGGAGGGGATTAATGAAATGCAACTTTGTGCTGTTTGTCAGTTAAATAATCAGTGTATGTCTTAAAAGACGTTGCTTTGATAGGAAAGAGTTTCTTTCTAATAAGAATATCAAGTCCCTTCTCACTCATGTGGCCAAGCCACTTGTGTCTTAATTTAGTAGAGAAATCTTCACTATAAAAAAATAGACTATTAGCGATGGAAACAACCTTATTACTAATTACTATTATTAGCGATGGTAATTTAACCATTACTAATAATGCTAATTTGCAATGGTATTAGCGACAAAAAGCTATCACTAATAATTTTTATTTTTTTCTTAATTAAAATATTAAAAAATTATTAGCAACGCATAACCGTCATGATTGTCATCGCTAATTGCTTTTTTTTATTTTTTAATTAAAATATAATAAAATGATTAGCAACAGTAAGTACTGTCACTAATAGTTTTTAAATTTTTTAAAAATTTATAATTAAATATTTTAAAATCTATTTTAATCACATTAACAAGCAATAAAATTTTTAAAATTTATTATACATAAAATAATAATTATTCAATATAATCATAAATATAAAATTAATTATATTATATTAAAAATATAAATTAGAGTCGATCCGAGGAAGATTGGAGTCGACCCCGACTCGTTGGCACAGAATGACATGTAGAGGGGACACCCCATGGGTCAACTCCTGATGAATAGAAAGCACAGATAGAAAGCTGATTTTTTTAGAATCCAGGAGGAGTCGGCTCTTGAAGAATTGGAGTTGGCGCCAGAGCGGATGGAGTCGACCCCAAGAGAATGGAGTTGACCCCAAGCATGGGACAGGCTATAACTTTTGCCTTATTACTTTAATATCTTAATTCTCCTGTAGCTTATTGCATTCACTTCACAACCACACTAAGATTAAATTAATTCAAAGCACATACTTATTAAGAGTAGTTTAAAATATATAAAAAATCGAAGGAACCACAACATCATCTCCAATCTTGAGAAAGAAATTTAGAAGCCAACATGGGAAAAAGATCCCTCCCGCATGAGAGAATGTGTTTGGGAGAGCCTCTCATCAGTTTAGTGGTCTAAAAGCATCATCTGAGGGGGTTTTAAATGGGTTGCTACTGCACTTGCAGCAGCCCTCCACTTTCATTTACAGATTATTTAATGGATATGAAAGCTCAAGTGGGTTAGGAAGATTTTGCTAAAAAATATTTGAAAAATTTTACGTCTGATTTTTTTCTCATCAAGTTTATAGGAGGTTGCTGTTTGCAAGATTACAGCTATCTAGTCCCAAAAGAAACCATCATTTGAGAAAAGATTTACAATCTTGTCTGATCTTTAGGAAATATTGATGCAGTAAGATAGTGAATGAAAGATAGAGAAAAAAGAGAAAAAAAATTAGTTCATCATTTTGATAAGTTTCAGATCAAAAAAAAATTCAGCACTCATCTTTCCTTGGTTCCTTACCTGCCGAATACTTAGAAAAAAAATTCAACACTTATCTTTATAGCTATTAATCCTCTTTTTAGACATTTACTAACAATAACATGTGCTATGCAATAGGATTCACTTAATTCACAAAAAAAAATTTAGCAAGAATATAATGATACGCAAAAGCTAGAGTTGTATTGAATATTAAATGCTATGTCAAGATCCAAATAATATATAAACAATAATATATAAATAAGAATTAGCACTATACTTATTCTTCATTTATTGAATGCTTAATCTATATAATCAGAAAATAATTATAGAATTGCATCACTCTTTCTCTATTTTAAGAAGCACATAAAGTATGTCAATTCGAACCATAACAGTCATTGAATATAAAGGGTTGAATTCACCAACACCAAACATTCATTCAAGATAAAGCAAACAAATATACAAATAAACTATACCCATCATTTGCAACAACCCGATCAAAGAACATACTTTAACATATAAACAACAGCTGTACCTATTCAATAAAAAATATTCTTTGTAAGTCAACCAAAAATATAAGCTACTAAAATATGAGGATGAGACCATTTGAACTCTAAATTTTTGAATGGTCCATCCACAACCTTATTCAATAAATCAATTGATAATATATTCATACCTTTTAAACTTTTATGTATAATAACTAATGCAAACCTCTAGCCATCATCTGCATTTTGCCATTCAGCTGCTCCAAGCCTCCACCGACTGAGACACTTGAGAAAGAAAAAATAAAAAGAAAAATTAATGAAAACAAAAGAAAGGCCAAAAAAAATAAAATAAAAGGTAAGTCCCTTCCAACATAGATTGATCATTTTTTTTTTTTTTTTGTTTCTTCTATTTTTTTGGAGATCTACCGGAAGGAGAGATTGGATGGATTTCTCCGGTTCCAAATTGGGTTCTTTACCGACAAGGGGGCCGACGGATCGGACAAGGGGGTAGTGTATCTGGCAAGAGGGGTGGTGGGCCGGGGCTCGGGGCTTGGAGAGGCGGGTCGAAAAATCAGGGAGGTAGGTTGGAGGCTCAGGGCTTGGAGAGGTGGCCGGTGGCTCGGGGAAGCTAGATCCTATGGTGGGGAAAGAGAGAGACCGGAGGCAGCCAGGGGAGGCGGGCTGGGGGCTCATGGAGGCGGTCGAGGCTCAGGGATGCGTGAGGCGGCCGAGAGCCTCAAGATCGGTGGACGGGGCTCGGAGAAGTCAGATTTGATAGCATAGTGGGGGAAAAGGGGACCGGAGGTGGGGTAAAGAGGGGGACAATGGGGGGAGAAGGGAGAGGCAGCGGGGGTCTGATCAAGGAGAGAGGTGGGAAGGAAAAGGAGGCCGAGCGATGGGACATCGACTTCGGAAGGCCATTGGGAAGAAGGGGGGAGCTCGGGATGTGGGTTCTAGGAAGAAAATAGGAGGTCAGGCAGTGCGAGGATGGGGGGAGGAGGCGTGGGCTCCAGCGGTGCGGCGTGAGCAGGAGAATTGGGAGAGGGAGATTTGATCAGTCACTGGTGGGAGAGGTAAAAATTGAGGGCTGGGAAAATTAAAAGGGAAAAAATGAGGATTTTAGCAGGAAAGCCAACATCGAGGGCGGGGGAGGAAAAATCGAGTTATTAGTGATGACTTTTTCTATCGCTAATGAGTATTAGCGATGGTTTTACCATCGCTAATGCTATATTCATTGTTGCTAATAAGTTTAATAAATATATATATTTTTTTTACGATGGCTTCATTCTGTTGCTAATAGAACCATCACTAAGTACTATATTCATCATCGCTAATAAGTTTAATAAATAGATTTGTTTATGATGGCTTATTTTTTGGTCACCATTGGTGGTCAGTAAAAGCTATTATCAGCGACGACAAAATTACCATCACTAATAGCCATCGTTAAAAGTCATTTTTCTTGTAGTATTTGGTGAGCTTTTATTTTTCTTCACTGAAGTGGCTGTGGTAACCTTCATCAACAAGTATTTTAGTGGTGATCAAGTGGAGGTAGATATCAGAAATTTGTCTCATATTTTTCAACAATAGCTAGCATCCAATGCTGATTTTCAAGCAAACATCTCCCATGCCGATCTTAGTTACTCCATTGTTTTCTACCCTGATACTACCAAAATTACTACTAGTGTAAGATGTGAAGAATTCATATTGAGAAGTAATATGAAAAGAGGCATCTGAGTCAAAAACCTAAATACCATCATGACATATAAGGTTCACAGAATCATTATCATAAATAATGGTGACATTAACATCAGATGCAACTGCTGTAGTATTTTTTTCATCCTTCTTTTCTTCACCTCTCTCCTTTGATTGCTCTCTTTTAAATTTTTGCACTCATTTTTCATGTACCTGGTTTATCATAATAAAAAATTTGATCTTTTCTCTGAATTTGGACCTTCCCGTTGGCTTATCATGATTGTTAAAATTTTGTGAGTTTTTGATTTTACTCCTCCCCACTTTTTGGTAACCAATGCCTTTGATTGTGTATTCACACCCTGTTCTCTTCTTTTGGTTTTCTTATTAAGCATACTATTTTTTACCGTTCCTAATGTCATCACACCATTAGGAGATGAATTACTAAGTGATACAATCAGAGTTTTCCAACTATCAAGTAGAGAAACAATGGTTGCAAGTCATCATCCAGCATCATCTTCATAGTAGCCGATTGATTTACTGCATCCTAAAATCTACTCACGTACTCACGGCCATCGAACTTCACTCTTTATACTTCATATTCACAAGCTTTCTGATCATGAATATCTTGTTCTATCCGATCTTTCATTCATAGTAGCTCTCCAATTTCTTTCATAAGCTACGGGCATTAGTTTCCATAATAACATGATGAAAAATATTATCATTTATCCATTACTTGATCAAGCTAATTATTTTCTAACAATCTTGCTAAGTTTTCTTATTTAGTTTGGCACTATCTCTTTCATTGGGATCATGCAAATCTTTACAGAATAATAAATCTTTCATTTGGAGCTTCCAAATTGAATAATTAGAAGACAAAAATTTAACCATACTTTCACCTGTATGTTCTTCATTTAATCAATACAAGAAAATTCAACCAGTAATAACTTTACTCTAATATCATTTTGTTGGTAAAAACTGCAATCATGAACAATAAAACCACAAACTTCTCTTTTCTCTTTGTGCTAATTAAATAGTATATCAATAAGTAACAATAATCTCTATGATCTACTTAGACAATTAATAAGCAAAAAATAATTAAGCACATCACAAAAAGACACCAAGAAATACTATAATTTGATGTAAATCTTTTACTATTTAGAATAATAAATTATTGCAGGTCTTCTCTAGATCAACTAGAGGTTACACAAATACATAATAATCCAGAATAAATCTTGATTTTCACAATAAAAATAATCATCACCAATAAAGCAGATTTCAATAATAAATAGAAATAGAGGACAGTTCTCACCAAATATGTGGATGCTTAAAATAATTAATGAAGAAAGCTTTTCAAAAATTAAAATCATTTAACTTGTAGCTCTAGATGTCAAGAACAATATACTAAAATTTTATCAAAATCAAGATACGACCAACCATTCGATCATCTAACAAAGTAGCACCAAAATCTCTTTTTCTTCTTCTTCTTCTTCTCCCTATTACTGCCATATTTGCTTTTTCGTGTCATGTTAGTTTTCTCTGCACAACACGATAACTTTGTTGCCCAAATTAAATAGGCCCAACCACTTGGACTCTTTTTTTTATTTATTTTAAATAGTGTGGGTCTCATATAAGGAGGGACCACACCAACAAATCTCTTTCTTCCGACCATATGGAAGGTTCCACCAAACTCAAATGTACGGTTCTCATGCAAAAGTTTTATCTCTATTTTGCTTATGATTTATGGCCTCTTGATAGCATTCTGATTCTCCCCTATCAGTGTTTACTACATACTCATAAGGAGAATATTTCTGGAAAAGATGATGCTGGCTATTAGATCTTCTCAATTGAGGTTCAACTGGTGGTTCTGGAGGGGTTTGTTCACTATACTCATCGGCATATCATTATTCACCATGGTAGGAGGCACTGGATCCAAATTAATATAATTTCTAGTGATAGATTTTAGCTTCTCAATCTTTTTAAAATTTTCAATAGTCTGATCTTTTAAAAATACAACATCTCTGCTTTTGATAACTTTTTTATCAATTAAATCCCATAATCTGTAACCAAACTTTTCATGTGTATAACCCAGGATGATACACTGTTTAGACTTTCCATCAAGCTTGGATTTCTCATCTTTAGGGATGGAATAAATATTCTACAGCCAAATACCTCAAGTGATTATATGAAACATCTTTTCTAGTTCACACTCTTTTTGGCATATCACCTTGAAGAGGAACTAAAGGAGAAAGATTGATCAAGTCTACTACAGTTCTTATCACTCCATCTTAAAAGAATTTAGACAGTTTAGTATGAGAGAGTATGCATCGAATTTTTTTACAAATAGTATGATTCATTCTCTAAGTTACTCTATTATATTGACATATTTTAGAAATAGTTTTCTCAAGCCTGATGCCATGATCCCTACAATATTTCACAAATAGACCCCTATATTTACCATTGTTATCTTTTTGAATACATTTTAGTTGCTTTCCTATTTCTCTTAAACACTAGTATAAAAATTGTTGAACACATTGAGCACCTGATCTTTAGATTTTAAAATAAAAAATTATACTTTTTTAGAATGATTATCAATAAAAGTAATAAAATATAATGCACCACCAAGAGTTCTAGCATCTACAGTACACACATCCGTGTGAATCAAATCCAAGACATGTGATCTTCTGTGTGGAGGAAATTTATGAAATACAACTCTGTGTTGTTTACTGGTTAAGCAATCAGTGCATGTCTTTAAAGATGAACTTTAGATAAGAAAGAGTTTCTTTCTAACAAGGATGTCAAGTTCTTCTTGCTTATGTAGCCAAGATGCTTATGCCATAATTTAGTGGAGGAATCTTCAGCTGTATTCACATCCATCTTATATAATTTTGTCTGCATCATGTAAAGTATGCTTAATTTTTTCTCTCTCGCTATCACCAGAGAATCTTTGGTGAGCTTTTATTTTTCTTAACCGAAGTGACTGTGGTAACCTTCATCATCAAGTATTCTAGTTGAGATCAAGTGGAGGTAGATATCTGGAACATATCTCATGCTTTTCAATAATAGCTAACATCCAATACTGATTTCCAAGCAAACATCTTTCATGTCAATAATTTTAGTTGCTCTATCATTTCCTTTTAGACACTACCAAAATCACCACTAGTATAAGATATAAAGAAGTCATGTCGAAAAGTAACATGAAAAGAGGCATTTGAGTCAACAACTTAAGTACAATTATGATATGTAAGATTCATAGAATCATCATCATAAATAATGGTGACATCAACATCAAATACAATTGTTCCAGTTTTTTTTTTATCCTTCTTTTCTTTACCTCTCTCACTTGATAGCTCTTTTTAAAATTTTCCACACTCCTTTTTCATATGCATTGACTTATTACAATAAAAATATTTGATCTCTTTTTTGAATTTGGATCTTCTCCTTCACTTATCATGATTGTTAAAATTTTATGAGTTTCTGATTTTATTCCTCCCCCACCTTTTTATAACCAATGCCTCTGATTGTGTATTCACACCTAGTTCTCTTCTTTTAGTTTTCTTATTAAGCATACTATCTTTTACTATTTTCAATGTCACCACACCATTAGGAGCAGAATTACTAAGTGATACAATCAGAGTTTTTTAACTATCAGGTAGAGAACTGAGCAATAATGATGCTTGGAACTCATCATCTAGCATCATCTTCATAGTAGCCAATTGATTTACTATATCCCAAAATCTAATCAGGTGCTCGACAACTGAACTTCCATCCTTTTACTTCATATTCACAAGTTTTCTGATCATGATACCTTGTTATGTGTGGTATTCCGTTCATAGTGGCTCTCCAATTTCTTCCATAAGCTATGGGCATTAGCTTCCATAGCAATATGATGAAAAATACTGTTATCTATCTATTTTCTGATCAATCCAAATATCTATCTATTTATTTTCTATCATTTTTGTTGAGTTTTCTCACTTGGTTTGGTACTATCTCCTTCAATAAGATCATATAAATCTTTATAGAATAATAAATCTTTTATTTGAGACTTTCAAATTGAATAATTAGAATAATAAATCTTACATTCGGGACTTCTTTTTATTTATTTATTTTAAATGGTGTGGGTCCCACATGAGGAGGGGCTACAACAATTTTCATATGGGAGTTTATATTTTAGATAAAGCCTATGATATGGTGAGATGATATAACTTGTGGTGGTTACAGTGTTCCAAATTTTATTTTGCAACACCCATCATAATCTCCATAATTGTCTCTGATATGAGGTTCTACCTAGATAGATTATTAGATTTTGAGGTCTAGAAAACTAAGGTGCTACTTGTTGGTAGTAAGAAGCATATCTAGTTCTTCTTTTCATATCGCAATAATGCTAGGAATCAACAAAGGCATCAAAGACTTTGACTTCATCTAAGTGATTCTATTGACACATGGTAAAAAGAAAAGCCAACAATTGAGTCGGTGGGTAAGTTCAAAAGTAAGAGAAGCTTTGATTCTACAAGCTTCTACATGGACAGGCAAGATGTCCAAAGATTATAGATGCGAGTCTCTCGATTGCTAGATTAGATCCCAATAGTTACTTACTGATTTTCAGAAATAAAATTTGTAAGAGTAATTGATTCTTTAGAAGTTTCACTCAATTAAAAACTCTTCTTATGAGAGCTGGTCTAATTGGACCAGCTCTATATGGGTCCTATTTGAGGTCCGTAAATAATTTGCTGGCTTTACCAAAGAAAGTCGCTAGATGGTTTGCGAACTTCACTAGAAGAAAATCGGCAAATGATTTGTCAATTTCTTGAATCGGATCGATTTCAAGCTATTTTTGTAGATGATCAGTTCGATTTTAGAAAATTGATTTAAGTTAGATTGGTTTCAAGCATATCTCCAAATCGATTTGACCCAATCCTCGGATATCCCTATTGCCTAAGATGTATGCACATCAACTTCTAGAGCTAGAATTGTTTTGGAATTTATAAGGGCTTGTGTGCGCATGGATTTAAGAATTGTGGTCAATCCAAATACTAAATCAGATAATGATGATGACTACAACAATAATAATTAAATAATAATAGTAACCAGTAACTATAGTGGTAGTTGAACTAAATTGTCGCTAAATGGAATTATCGATCTGATGATATACGATCTACATATTGAGGACTACTATTTTTGTAATTAGTTGTGGACACATGAATCTTATTAAATTTTTAGTAGTTCTATATTTACTAATTGTTGTTATCCTATTCTTGCTGATGCATATATGTGCCCAAGTCTTATTGAGCAATTAGCTCACATTATCATCTTATTTCTTTTCTTTTTTGATATAAAGGAGATTAATGTGCTTTAGCATAATAATCATCAAATTTTATTAAGAAGAAAGAGAGTACAAAAAAAGAGAAGAAGAGGAGGAACCCTCCCAATCAACAATTGAAATTCAAATTTGAAATCTGAATTTCAAATCTCTCTCTACCAACCCATCAACCGACATTTAAAATTTAAAATTTTCCCATAACGTTCATTCAAATTTCAAAATAGCCAGAGGAGAACGTCGGCTATCAGAGATCATGGTGGTAAGAGAAGCTGAACGACAAGAGGAAGCATTGCCGACCACCACACCAGAGGGAGAGAAGCACAGAGGGGAGCACAGCAGCCAGCTCAAGATGTTTTGATGATGGACCCAGCAGAAATGAGCCATCAAAGACAGGAGAGGGAGAGGGGACCTACGATAATCTGATGACACCCCGCGAAGACCGACAGCCAATAGAGACAAGAGAGGGAGAGGAGCTCCTGCGTGGGGGGGGACCTTGCATAACACTGGCAAAAGATAGACGGGGGAGGGGAGGGAGTGCAGGGAGTGAGCACAGAGAAGAGCATAACATCCAACGCCCACCGGAGATGGAGCCGAGACCAGAAGACCAGCAACAACCAGGCAAGGGATAGAGGAGAGAGCTGGTCCACCGAAGAGAGGGAGGGAGGCCCAGCCTTCCATCGTCCAATGCCCACTGGAGGGAAAGATATGTCGCCCATCGGAGCTCGGCAAACATCAAACAAAGATAGGAGAGGGGCTCAACAAGGTGGGAGGGGACCTTGCAAAACACCGACAGCAGACAGTCAGAGGAGGGGAGGGAGAGCAGGGATTTCGATGTGGGTTCCAGAGAAGACCCATCGTGGTAAGGGATCTCAGCAACACATCGTAAAGCCCCAGCATCAAACAGAGAAAGGAGAGGGAGAGGGGCTTAACATGGGGGACCCTGTGACATTCCGACAGCAGACAACTGAAGGAGGGGAGAGAAAAAAGGATGGGGGCCGGCGGCTGCGGAGGAAGGAATAAGAGGGAAGGGAAGGAGAGAGAGAATGAGAAACAGAGGGGGAAGCAGGCCTAGTGGCCGGCCGGCATCAGCCGATAAGATCATCCAACCGCTGGAGGATGCCTCGAGAGGGTGGGGGCACAACCGTAGGGAGAGAGGAGAGGGGGTTCCAACAACACAGAGAGAGGAAGAGAAAATAACATAGAGGGAGAGAAGAGAAGCTGGCTTTCGACAAGAACAGTCGGAGAAGAGAGAAAAGGAGAGAAGGGGAAGAAATAGGAGAGAGAAAGAGGGGAAGAAGAGGAAGGAAAGGTGAAAAGAGAGGGGTCCGACGGTTGGCCGATGGTGGGCCATGGGAGAACAAGGTCCGTCGGAGGAGCTTCTGTCTCGCTCGAAGACTTTTACTGGAGCTTCTCTCTCAAAACCTCTCTAGAGAGAGAAGCTCCCAACCAAAATCTCTCTCCATCATTTTATTTCTTTTCATAGTCATAGGATGCCTAAATTTGATCACGGGATAAATCATGGATTCTGAAGATAGTAACAAAGGCTTTTGTATCTAATCAGATATATCTAAAATCTATATTTTGTACAATTGCTCTACTCATCAGTAACTAATGAAATATATTACTTAAATTCTTATCATCTATTATTAAGTGTTTTGTTTCAGATTATCAAGCCTTGCATACCTTCTAGGGTTACATCCTAGGAGGTATGGTTGTGCCATGTGCAAAGTCCAGGTGATCCCAGATTCCAACCTTTGGTCATTTCTTTGTACAGAACACATCAACCAATACTTTGTGATTATTGAAGATGGTTCGCACCACAAGAAGTCCATATAATGTTAGAATGGGACAGACTCCCGTGGGACTCAGATCCACCAAGCCAGCAATAGGGCCAGCCAATGCCCTAAGTACGACGCAAGTATACGTCAACATAATTTCCAAGCTTTCTCATGATATGGTTCATTAAACCAAGATTGGTAGGTGTAAAATGCACATTTCATATGAATTTGTATAATTTAGGTATTGGGGATTTCATGTCCTAGGAGGCTGAGTCTGTATCATTTCTTTTGCTCTTGCATGTGTAGAAATTATAGATACGGCCAGGTATAAACTGAGGCTCAAACAAGTGCTTAAAGTTTTAGAAGTTGATGAAATAACTGGAATGATTGAGGAAGTCGATGATCAATGACATAGATTATAGTTTATTCAAACAGATATGTTGGTATTGTTTGCTTATTGAAATAGAATAGTATAAATAATTCAGTCCAACTTTTACATCAAGAAATTTGTATGCAGTTTCTAGTTGTTGTTGTCCATCCAGAATTGGGCTTGGAGCCAATCTACAGTCTTCTTGTCCAATTGGAAGGCCTTGGCAAGAACATAATCAGAGATTGGTGGCTTCGCTCCAAAGACTGCATTGGCTATGGTGATGACGCCAGGGTTCTGGCTGCTGAGACCGGCAATAGCAACAGCATTTGTCTTCCCATAGTTGAATTGGAAATGGATGAGACCTTGAGGAAATACGAACACATCACCCTTGTTAAGGACCTTCGTGAAAAGTTTGTTGGGGTTAGATGTGACAAAGCCGACGTAGAGCGTGCCTTCTAACACTACAAGGATCTCAGTTCCCCTTGGGTGGATGTGAGGAGGGTTGAGACCATAGGGTGCAAAGTCTAGGCGAGCTAGCGAGATGCCAAGGGTGTTGAGCCCAGGAATTTGGTTCACATTGACTTGAGTCACATTAGACCCCAATTTGTTTCCTGTGTCACCGGGCTTGTCAAGGCCAGAGAAGAAGAAATCTTCGGGTTTGGCCATCTTCGGGTCCTTGCAGACAAACCCATTCACGAACACTGCATCAACAATTGCAAGAAAGGTAAGTATAAATGAAGAAATGATAAAAACTACACAGCATGCAAGCTAATTACATGTGCAATAACTAATTATAAGATAGCTGTTGAAGAGGAGTACCATCTGATTTACGATCAGCAACACAGAAGTCTTGGAGTTGACTGGGATCAGAAGCAATGGCGTGAGATGAAGCCAGAGCAAGGAGGGCAAGGAAGAGAAAATGGGCAGCCATCTGCTCTCCCTTAATTTCTAGCTAGCAGAGGAATAGACAGGGATATGGAGATAGGTAGTGTGGCCAAATAGCTTGGAGGAATTGGATATATATAGAGGGAGATGTACGTGCCTGTTCAGCGGCTTGAATCAGTCATGCAATTACTTTTTCACTAAAAGAGAAAGAGTATTCCCATGTTAGGTGATGGATTTCTAATGTTTCCCATGTGTTTGTTCTTGTCCAACTTTCATTTAGACAAAGTCGTGGCGTCTCGGCGATAATATGTGTGGATGGAAGACTGTGACAAAGTAGTTTAGAGACAAAAGAAAACGCGATATTGTTATATCAATCCGTCCACCCATTGGTTAAGGTTTGTGTCGTTCTTTTACAATATTTTCTTATATCAATCAATGGGGATCTTGGTGCAACCAATACCGAGTCGTTAGAGAACTGCAGTCCATGGGCAGGTATGTATATTATATTCAACTAAGATTTTGATCTGGTCGCAATAAGCAATCATCAACAGACCTATTAGCTCACGCCGCTGTGATTTACCAGAGAGAATGACGTGCTACGTACAGAAGCACTTATGGTTTCCAAGGCAGCAGTTGAAGCCACCAAACTGGCTGAAATAGCTAATAATGACGCCCAGCTATTGACAGGATTTGCTTTTTCTAGGACGTATTAAACCAAACTATTTTTCAGTTATGTATTCATATAATAATATTAGCATCTCAAAGCTTCTTTCAGGCCTGTTTTATCATAGCCAATTAAGCAATTTTCCTGGGAGAATTTAATTAGGCCTTGTTGGGGAAGTGGTGGTGGAAAATGTTAAGTAATATAGGGATCTTCTGTGGGTTAAGATCATTCACTTTTTCTTTATCGATTAAAAAAAGCCTTTAACATTGTAAGGGCCTGGTCCATTGATCGACAGGCCCAATAGTTTTGTTTCCCTTGCACAAATTTTAAAGCATCTAGAAAAAATGAGAAAATGTTGCATGTGCTATGCATGTGAGAGGGAAGGAAGACTTTTGATGGGAGTCTTCCTTGTCCGATTTCGACTAAGAAAATATCCCTAAGGCATGCCAAAACCTCGAGAGTCTTTCTCTTGTCTGATTCTGATTGAGAAAATGATCCTAGAGTATGCCTAAACCCTAGGCTCCTTGGTCTATAAAGGGGATCTCTTCTCCCTCGTAACCACCTCATTGCAAACCCGATCCATTACTGGCAAGCAAACTTTTGAGTTTTGTTCTTGATCTTCTAAGAGAGATCCTTGGGTTTTTTTGACGAACCGATTGCGAGATCTCATCAGATCCAACATAATGTATAGATCTTGTTTTTCTTTTTCTTTTGGTCTATAGGGGGTTGTTGCTCAAAATTTAGCTTGTGAAGTACTAGTGCCAGATTAGTGTTGGAACAAGGCATCCCCTATTTTTTTTTCCTTCTGTTGCATTGGTGATCGTCGTCAGACTTGGCCGTGATGGGATCACTGTAAGTGGTTGCCACAACCCCCACTATTGAGGGATTGTTGCTATGGCCACTATTGAAGGTTCCAATCTTGATTTGTGGAGAAGAGAGAGATGAAATCTCTCCTGTCTTAATAGAGAAGAGAGTTTTCTTTCTTTTTGGTGCCTTCTCTCCTAACCTCTTGTTCTTTCTTCTTCCTTCTCTCTCCTCTCCTTTCCTTTCTCTCTCATTGATTCAAGGGGGTTAAGTGGAAGGATTCAAGGTATTTAGTAATGGATCTGTAGGAATTCAATATAAGTTTTGCAAGGACCCGATCTTTCAAACAGATCTTAAAACAAAAAAATAGAAAGAGTCCCAATTGGACTTTGTTTCTCCCTTCGAGTACATCGTGAAAAGGGACTCCTAGGGCTTGTTGGATTCTGGTGAAAGCCCAGGAATCAGCCTCACAACTAGACAAAGGTGATTTACTATGGAAAAAAATTCCCTCCCAATTTTGATAGATTTTTTGACAAAAAATATTAACTATGAAAATTTTTTAGGGAAAAAATTTTTCTTGTAAAATTCCTTGCAAAAGTAATTTCCAAAGATTTTTTCGAGGGATTTTTTCCTCATAAATGAGTTCTCAGAGAAAAATTTTTGATAAAAAATATTCTCTGCAAAAATACCTCAGAAATTACTTTTGTGAGGGATTTTTCTCTCATAAATAAGTTCTTAGTGAAAAAATTTTGATGACTAAAGTTTTCTCAAAATGTTTCTCACAAAAATAGTTTTCGAGGGATCGATTCTTCTCTTAGAAAAGAATCCTTCGGATAAGAATTTTGATTAAATGAGTCCCTCAGAAAAACCCTTGAAAAATTAGTTTCGGAGGGATTTTCCAAGGGATATTCTGAGAGATTTTGAATAAATTATTTTGTTATATTCTTTTCTGGGAGATTTTTCTAGAGATTCTAAATAAATGATTTTTTATATTATTTTTTGGGGACTTTTTGATGGATATATAAAAATTATTTATTTAAATGGTTTTCCAAGGGATTTTTTGAGGGAACACCAATAATTTATTTATTTAAATGGTTTTTCAAGGGCTTTTCCAAGGAATTTCAAAAAAATTATCTATTTTAATGGTTTTTTGAGGGATTTTATTCAGGGATTGCCAATAAATTAATTATCTAGTATATTCTTAACTCTTAACTATCTAGTATATTCTTAATATTAATTAACTCTTATATATCTTGATTATATATGCATAATTAAATATTATCGAATATATATATATAAGTGGGGAACAAGTAGGGTCGATCAGGCTGGTTCGAGTTTTGATTTTTGATGCTTTTGTTGTCTCTGATTCAGATGGATTTGGATCGAGTCAGGTTGGATTCGGATAAATTTTTATGTAATTATTTCTATTTGATTTATTGATTATTTTATACTATTTATTATTACTTTATATACTAAAATGAATCAGTTTTTTATTATTCATAATCAGTTTCTTAGTTATTTTACAATTACATATTGAAAGTTATATATTAAAGTTGAATTTTTATTTTTACAAACATAAAAGCATGTCAAGCAATAAGAGTACACTTGATAAACATAAAAGACCATTTTGACAAGACTACCACTTTTGGTAACTTTTTATTTAGTCAATGCATTAAAATTGAATTTTGACTATTTCATTGCATTAAAAATCATAAAAAACTGCCATAAATATTATCTTATCCTATGCCCTAAGGGCACATATTAGAAAAATCCATATATGCACACACACATAAGAGTTACTTAATCGAAATGTATA
>NC_025999.2:6646999-6653923 GCF_000442705.2 Elaeis guineensis
ATCAGAGCCAATAAATGTTAGACTTGGGTTATATGCTGATAGCTTTACTTCATACAGTCTATCTACTTCACCGTATTCTTGTTGGCCATTATTTGTTATGCCTTACAATCTGCCTCCTGATATGTGTATGACCGCTCCATATATGTTTTTAAACTTGCTCATTCCCAGATTGCATAATCCAAAGATCATAATAAATGTGTATTTGCACCCACTGATAGATGTATTAAAAGTTCTGTGGAATGAGGGTGTAGTTACTTATGACATTTCATAGAAGCAAAATTTTCTTATGAGTGCACCATGAGGGATTATTTGAGGAGGTTGATGCATATCTTGAAGGCACCATTGTTGATGAAGAAAAAGAAGATGAAGAGGAAGTTAAAGAAGAAGAGGAAGAAGAGGAAGAGGAAGAATATTTCACTGATGAAGATCATTCAGAAAGTAATGAAACATATGAAGATGACAATAAGAATGATGATGAGTAATTATGATATAATATTTATGCTTCTAGATAAGTTTTTAACTCTTTTTTGTCAATAGGTGATAACTTATTTATATATATGTTTATTTAATATTGTTGATATTTATTTTATATATATGTTATTATAACCTTTACTTGTTATTTGTTTTATATGTAGGTTGTTGTAATCAATACTTAATATTTGTTTTGTTTTATATTTACATTGTTGTGCATCTATAGGTGTCACCTTCAGACCGAGTTGGGAAGGGGAAAGAAAAGTCATCTACTTCTTGATCAAAGAAGACTCGTGCAACCACTACAACCACCATAGACTTACCATTATCCTCAACCACCATAGTCCCCCAGATGCTTCACTCACCACCTTTTGCTACCGTCACACTATCTTCCTGTCTCATTACACCACCCTCTTCAGCTATGCAGCCTTCTTTTCCTCCTATTCCACCACATCTCCCTACTATAACCTCAAGGGCTTTTACTACTCAACTACGATATTCTGATTCCATTCCACCTTTCATTCCCATCACTTTCACTAACCCACCATCTTCCTCTACTATGCCACCATCATTTTCTACATATCCATCACTTTATTTTCAATACCCAAATACCATATCACACACACCTAGCCCTATTTTCAGCCCTTCCTCTTCCCACACTGTGGTCCCACCTGGGCAGTCACCACCGATCCAACCTATGCACGCTTCTACCACTACAACTTCTAGCTAGGAGGGCTTGCACACATAGACATCAGAGAGGGGATCATTAATTCCAAGTCGTTATGGGTAAAACTATATGACATTTAGTTCATTGCACTATTTTATTCAGTTGAAATAAATATACGTGATTGTTTAACTGCTATTAATCTATACAGCTTCAATGATGGCCAAATGGTGACAGGTGCTTTGGTTAAAATCCTTAAGAGCAAGTACGATGGTCTTTACTCTTCATGGAAGAAGATTCTAAAGAGGACACGAGACATGGTTTCATGAGTTTGAGGCAAAAATATTTTTAAGTTTATTAGGTTCTTTTGTTTGCTTTCATTTGATTTAAAGTATCTATATATTTTATTGATACTAAATTTTTTTTATCTTTTTATAGAAAAAATTTCAATGGGATCCAGAGGATGAGCAGCATATTCAGAGGAATTGGGATTGTCAAGGTTCAAATCATCTTACTGACATTTTTAATGACGCTTATGAAAATCATGACTGCAAGCTAGATTGGATTGGGGAGGATGTCTAGCAGGAGCTATAAAAATATTGGGATAGTGATGAGTTGAAGGCCAAAAGTCAGAAGAATAAGAAGAATCACACGTCTGATTGTGGTAGATTGGGCCTTGCATTTCATACTGATGGTTCCATCAACATTAACAACCATGCGATAAGATTGGTATTGATTTATTCTTTGTGATATATATTTTTTATTTATTGTTAATGCATATATGTGTTGAAAAATATGTTCCAAAGTCAATCGTCAACCTGTTGATGATTGTGCTCATACTTGTAAATATATATGAATTTTTATTAATAAAAGTTATTTGATTTTTTTATTATAATTTGTCCATCTTATTTGAACTTGTATATTATGATGAAGTCCTTAGGACTATAATTACTCGATAAAGGAGGATTTGTCGTTTAGTCCGTAAAAGTGTTCGCGACTGAATGATATGCTGTTAATAGGACGATAGCAATATCGAGTATAGATTGTTGTGTGCCATATGACTTAGTTATCCTCTTAACCAAAGAGTGTAGAGACATTGTTATGACATGCAGATGAAATGTAGGAGTACATTCACATCGAATGTGATAATTTGTCGAGCACTCTGCTGTCAAGAGTAGCTCATGAAGGGTATGGGTATAAGTGTTCCTTCAACCTGAGATCACCACGATGACTTGTAAGCAACTCACTGTACTTTAATATCAGACCATTTGAATTTTTAATTCAATGATAGAAGGATACTGGGTGCAGTCAAGTACTTATCAAGTCGGTGTGTGAGTCAAGATGGAATTGACCCCTCTAAATTAGTAAGAAATATGCATCAGTGTATTTCAATTTAGTAAAATCTTGATCAGAATAATCTATGTGATAGATTTGAAAGGTTGAAATACAATGTGATCGACTATATTAGGGTTGACAGTCAAATCCTAGGTCATCTTGAGCATTAGGATCAAAGGGATGAATTATACGGTAACCATATGCCAGTAGGTTCTAGAATATTGCTTTGCAATCTTTCGACCTATCCGGATGTCGTGTCCCATTGCTAGATGGTTACATCGATTGGTATAAAAAATTATTCTTATACTACCGACTTAAATTTGAACCTATGAGGTCATATATATTAGAAGATTCGGACAGATCTGATGGCTGAAGAGTCCAACTAGATTGTGACTCTGGTGAGGAGTCCCACTGGGACTGGGACTCTAGAGGAAAGTCCCACTGGACTGAGACTCTATTATTAATAAAAAATTAATTAATAATTAAATTATTAATTAACTTAATTTGATTGAGTAAAGAACTTTGGATCAAGTTTAATTAAATTAGATTCAGTTCGACTTAGATTGGGTTTGATATGATCAAATTTGATTGTAAGAAAAATTTGATACTAATTTGATCAAAAATTGGACTCAGCTAATTCCTAATTGGATCAAAAATTTATTGAGATAATTGAGCTCCTAATTAGATTAGGTTCATTTCTAATATTGGGTTCAAATCAAGTTTGATTTTGTTTAGAATTAATTTGAAAATGAAGAGTCTCAGTCGGTAGGGACTCTATCTCTTTATCCTTGCGCCACACCAAGACCCATATCCTAATCTCAATGCCAAATTGGATTTGGTTTGAGATTTTTGGCATGATGAGAGTGAGCCTAGTAAGGGTGGGCAGCAATGCATGATGAGTCATGATTTTATCTCTTGCCTAATTCAAATGCAATCTGAATTAGAGATAAGGTGATAAGAAGGAAAGGAATTTTTCAAATAAGAAAAGAGAGGAGGTGTCAAATTATTTTTTTCTTACTTTTCTTGAGGAGTTTTTGGGTGTGTTAGATACCAGATCTCCTACTCACACCAACTAGTAATTTTTAAAAATTTTGGGATGCCCAAAAATTATGTTTGGCATGGACTTTTTGGCGCCCTCTCCCTTGGATCAAAACCCTAGTCCTTGTCTATTTAAAAGGAGCTTCAATTGTTGACACAATATGCAAAGTTCCTTGTTGATTTTATTTTTTCTCTAGAGCTCTTCCTCTTTCTCTCTTCCTCCTTCAGAACTCTTCATCCTTTGGAGCATCCAAGGTCCTTGAAGAAGAAGAAAAAAATCAGCCTCCAAGATCCTTGCAAGCTAGCACTTCCAAGGAGTCTGATCTGTGCCGATCTTTGTG
The DNA here is from genome assembly GCF_000442705.2 of Elaeis guineensis. Taxonomy (NCBI): domain Eukaryota; kingdom Viridiplantae; phylum Streptophyta; class Magnoliopsida; order Arecales; family Arecaceae; genus Elaeis; species Elaeis guineensis. Next base: position 6,650,849 of record NC_025999.2, read on the forward strand.
TGGATGATCTATAGAGGCTGGATGACTTCGTATGACTACGAGTAACCTGAAAGAGATCCTATCTAAGTATTGGACCAGCAAAGATCAAGAGTTTTTATTTTGATAATGGTTTTTGAACTTTCTTGATCGTATTTTTTAGATCTAACAGTTAGATCTACATGGCAGCATTGATTAGATCGATGTAAATTTTTAGTTTCAGATCTTATATGCATATTAAATTATATTATTTATCTTGATATGGTAGTCTAGATTAGATCTTATACATGTAATTTAGATTAAATTATTTAACCTTATAGTTCTGCTGCATAAAATTTTTGAAATTGCATGCATAACACTACCTATATTTTCTTCAATTGGTATCAGAGCCAGGTTCATTATGATGTACTTTAATAATTAGATCTGATAATATACTTTAGATCTGATTATTTGCTATTTAGATTAGATCTAAATATATTTTATTTACAGATCTGGTTATTTATATGATAGATTAGATGATCTAAGTAGCAAAGTACTCAGATTGGGTAATTACCAAGCCGTCCGATCATAAGAGCAAGTAGGGTTACATGACCTTCTCCTCTCATTTAATGGAGTGCTCTTCTGATGTGTAGGAGTGCCACTGTGAGGTCCCATGAAGAAGAAAATGAAATGAGAAAAACTTACTTTCTTGCAAAATCCTAGATTTTGAAATCCTAGGATTTGTTGTATGTGATACAAGTTGTATAGAAAATTAGTTACATCTAATCTTCATAATCAAAATTATTTTAATTTAAAATCATAAAAATTTTGATTTGATTTAAAAAATTTTATGATTTAATGTAAAAAATTTACATGAAAAATTATTTCAAAACCTAAATTATGTTGATGCTAAACTTAATTAAGAATTAAGTGTTGAATCGATTAGATCTAGAATTGTGATTTAAGATCTAATGACATTGCATAAAATATGGGGTATAGGTTAGCTTAAATTAGGTCCAATTAATTGGGTTATACCTAAGGTTAGAATCAAAGAGTTAATTGATCATATAGAAAAATTGATTAAGTCTAACCAAATATTGAATTAGATTAATTAAGATTTTTTTAATAGTTATAGATGGTCAAGTTCATGTCTTTGATTAGATCAAAGAGACCTTGATTGTGGCTTAGTGGTTGAACCTGAATCATTAGGTTGGTCAAATCAAAATTAATTAATCAATTGATGTCTAAGATAAGTTTGATATTTCGATCGATGATTTTTAATTAGGAGTGGCTTACCTGACCATTTTGATGGTATTTCAAGGCAAGCTTAGCAGACCCTTCCACTGATCTCACTTATCTAGCTAATTTAGTGAATTATATTTTGATTAGATTGCTAAGTGATTCAAGTTAACCCATGCTATTAAGATTGATAAGTGTGACTGATCTAGGTGCTATTTGAATCAGCATGATCCTAATCTGATTTAATGACTTAGTGAAGTCAGTGGGAGGATTGTGGTTTACTGATTGATCTCTTCTCTTTTTTCTTAATTCACAAATTAAATTCTTTAAATTATTAGATCCCTAAAATTAGATTGTTATGGTCATAACTAAATCATAGCCTTCCATTAAGATGAGTGATAATGGGTCCATTAATATGATGATCATTGGAGGCCCAAAGTCCTGGTGCTCATCTGCTATTGAAATTATCATTCATAATATGATGACTTAGTCGAATCTCTCTGTCAAGTAGTCAGATTAGCCGGCCAAAATCGGACTTGATTATTTGGTAGTTGGATTCGTAAGTATGATCATGTTAATGGTTGGACCTGATCAGAGCTTGCAGAGAAGATCAAAGTCAACTGAAAAGTTACTTGAGGCTAAATCAATTACTAAAAATTATTTGGTGAAATAATTGATTAATGAATCTACCCATGGATGCATATGGGTGAGCCGGCCAAAGTCGAGCTCGTGTGCAGTCTATGCGGATTCTAGTACCCACTAAGGAATTAGAAAAATTCTTCAAATTGAAGGTAGAGGCTACTAATTCATATAAAATAGTGGAAGAACCTTTAGACTAAAGTCTATATCTTTAGGCTTAATTAATTCATATATTGCTTAGATTTTATTTTTTCCTTGTGTGTGCAGATATGGCCTCAACTTGTTGATCTGATCACTGTTGAATAGTAAGAAGTTAACAAGACCCAATTTTGATAACTGGTATCAAAAACTCAAAATCATCCTAGAGCACGAGAAAATTTTATATGTGATTATAGATCCGGCACTTGAGGAGCCTACTCGCAATGCTTGTGGCATGGTTAGAAACACTTACTTAAAGTGGCTCAATGACCGCACCATGGTGCGTTGCATTATATGGGCCTCCATGAATAATGGGTTCAGTCGAAAGTTTGAAGAGGCTCAGTCAGAGGACATGCTCAAGTGTTGAGAGAGTCTTTTGGTACTCCCGATGATATTGAGCAGTACAAGATGAGTTGTACCATTTTTAATGCTCGGATGAGGGAAGGAGCATCAGTCACCGATCATGTATTGTACATGATCAAACAGATTGAGCGACTGAGCAAGCTCGGCTTTTTTTTGCATGAACAGTTGGGGAAGGATGCGATCCTAAACTCCCTGCCTAAATCCTACCTTCCGTTTCTCAGTCATTTTAGAATGACGAAGCCTATAGTCAACTACCATGGTCTATTGGGGTTGCTACAGACTTTTGAGAAGGATCACCAGCTCCACAAGGAGACAGTGAATGTAGTGGGAGGATCTTCTTTGGGTGGGCATCGTCCCTTTAAGAAAGGAAAAAAGAAAAAAAAAATAAAAAGGTGTAAAGTGTTAGGAGTGCTTCTATTGCAAGAAGCAGAGTCACTAGAAGAGAAATTATCCTAATATATAGCTTTTTTTGACCCGAACAGGCCAAAGAAGAAGAAGCAATTGGTTGCTGGACAAGGTACTTATATGATAACACTTTGTAACTTCTCTGTTTTTGATATAATGATCTGGATTTGGATACCGGTAGCCCTATTAATATTTGCAATTCGTTGTAGAGTCTTCAGATCAGTAGGAGATTTGGAGACGGCAAGAGATTCTTGAATGTTGGAGATGGAAGATCAA
>NC_025999.2:6654023-6661523 GCF_000442705.2 Elaeis guineensis
TATAGAATAATAAATCTTTTTATTTGAGACTTTCAAATTGAATAATTAGAATAATAAATCTTACATTCGGACTTCTTTTTTATTTATTTTATTTTAAATGGTGTGGGTCCCACATGAGGAGGGCTACAAATTTTCATATGGGAGTTTATATTTTAGATAAAGCCTATGATTGGTGAGATGATATAACTTGTGGTGGTTACAGTGTTCAAATTTTATTTTGCAACACCCATCATAATCTCCATAATTGTCTCTGATATGAGGTTCTACCTAGATAGATTATTAGATTTTGAGGTCTAGAAAACTAAGGTGCTACTTGTTGGTAGTAAAGAAGCCATAAATCTAGTTCTTCTTTTCATATCGCAATAATGCTAGGAATCAACAAAGGCATCAAAAGACTTTGACTTCATCTAAGTGATTCTATTGAACACATGGTAAAAAGAAAAGCCAACAATTGAGTCGGTGGTAAGTTCAAAAGTAAGAGAAGCTTTGATTCTACAAGCTTCTACATGGACAGGCAAGATGTCCAAAGATTATAGATGCGAGTCTCTCGATTGCTAGATTAGATCCCAATAGTTACTTACTGATTTTCAGAAATAAAATTTGTAAGAGTAATTGATTCTTTAGAAGTTTCACTCAATTAAAAACTCTTCTTATGAGAGCTGTCTAATTGGACCAGCTCTATATGGGTCCTATTTGAGGTCCGTAAATAATTTGCTGGCTTTACCCAAAGAAAGTCGCTAGATGGTTTGCCGAACTTCACTAGAAGAAAATCGGCAAATGATTTGTCAATTTCTTGAATCGGATCGATTTCAAGCTATTTTGTAGATGATCAGTTCGATTTAGAAAATTGATTTAAGTTAGATTGGTTTCAAGCATATCTCCAAATCGATTTGACCCAATCCTCGGATATCCCTATTGCCTAAGATGTATGCACATCAACTTCTAGAGCTAGAATTGTTTTGGAATTTATAAGGGCTTGTGTGCACATGGATATAAGAATTGTGGTCAATCCAAATACTAAATCAGATAATGATGATGACTACAACAATAATAATTAAAATAATAATAGTAACCAGTAACTATAGTGGTAGTTGAACTAAATTGTCGCTAAATGGAATATCGATCTGATGATATACGATCTACATATTGAGGACTACTATTTTTGTAATTAGTTGTGGACACATGAATCTTATTAAATTTTTAGTAGTTCTATATTTACTAATTGTTGTTATCCTATTCTTGCTGATGCATATATGTGCCCAAGTCTTATTGAGCAATTAGCTCACATTATCATCTTATTTCTTTTTTTTTTTGATATAAAGGAGATTAATGTGCTTTAGCATAATAATCATCAAATTTTATTAAGAAGAAAGAGAGTACAAAAAAAGAGAAGAAGAGGAGGAACCCTCCCAATCAACAATTGAAATTCAAATTTGAAATCTGAATTTCAAATCTCTCTCTACCAACCCATCAACCGACATTTAAAATTTAAAATTTTTCCCATAACGTTCATTCAAATTTCAAAATAGCCAGAGGAGAACGTCGGCTATCAGAGATCATGGTGGTAAGAGAAGCTGAACGACAAGAGGAAGCATTGCCGACCACCACACCAGAGGGAGAGAAGCACAGAGGGGAGCACAGCAGCCAGCTCAAGATGTTTTGATGATGGACCCAGCAGAAATGAGCCATCAAAGACAGGAGAGGGAGAGGGGACCCCTACGATAATCTGATGACACCCCGCGAAGACCGGACAGCCAATAGAGACAAGAGAGGGAGAGGAGCTCCTGCGTGGGGGGGGAACCTTGCATAACACTGGCAAAAGATAGACGGGGGAGGGAGGGAGTGCAGGGAGTGAGCACAGAGAAGAGCATAACATCCAACGCCCACCGGAGATGGAGCCGAGACCAGAAGACCAGCAACAACCAGGCAAGGGATAGAGGAGAGAGCTGGTCCACCGAAGAGAGGGAGGGAGGCCCAGCCTTCCATCGTCCAATGCCCACTGGAGGGAAAGATATGTCGCCCATCGGAGCTCGGCAAACATCAAACAAAGATAGAGAGGGGCTCAACCAAGGTGGGAGGGGACCTTGCAAAACACCGACAGCAGACAGTCAGAGGAGGGGAGGGAGAGCAGGGATTTCGATGTGGATTCCAGAGAAGACCCATCGTGGTAAGGGATCTCAGCAACACATCGTAAAGCCCCAGCATCAAACAGAGAAAGGAGAGGGAGAGGGGCTTAACATGGGGGACCCTGTGACATTCCGACAGCAGACAACTGAAGGAGGGAGAGAAAAAAGGATGGGGGGCCGGCGGCTGTCGGAGGAAGGAATAAGAGGGAAGGGAAGGAGAGAGAGAATGAGAAACAGAGGGGAGAGCAGGCCTAGTGGCCGGCCGGCATCAGCCGATAAGATCATCCAACCGCTGGAGGATGCCTCGAGAGGGTGGGGGCACAACCGTAGGGAGAGAGGAGAGGGGGGTTCCAACAACACAGAGAGAGGAAGAGAAAATAACATAGAGGGAGAGAAGAGAAGCTGGCTTTCGACAATAACAGTCGGAGAAGAGAGAAAAGGAGAGAAGGGGAAGAAATAGGAGAGAGAAAGAGGGGGAAGAAGAGGAAGGAAAGGTGAAAAGAGAGGGGTCCGACGGTTGGCCGATGGTGGGCCATGGGAGAACAAGGTCCGTCGGAGGAGCTTCTGTCTCGCTTGAAGACTTTTACTGGAGCTTCTCTCTCAAAACCTCTCTAGAGAGAGAAGCTCCCAACCAAAATCTCTCTCCATCATTTTATTTCTTTTCATAGTCATAGGATGCCTAAATTTGATCACGGGATAAATCATGGATTCTGAAGATAGTAACAAAGGCTTTTGTATCTAATCAGATATATCTAAAATCTATATTTTGTACAATTGCTCTACTCATCAGTAACTAATGAAATATATTACTTAAATTCTTATCATCTATTATTAAGTGTTTTGTTTCAGATTATCAAGCCTTGCATACCTTCTAGGGTTACATCCTAGGAGGTATGGTTGTGCCATGTGCAAAGTCCAGGTGATCCCAGATTCCAACCTTTGGTCATTTCTTTGTACAGAACACATCAACCAATACTTTGTGATTATTGAAGATGGTTCGCACCACAAGAAGTCCATATAATGTTAGAATGGGACAGACTCCCGTGGGACTCAGATCCACCAAGCCAGCAATAGGGCCAGCCAATGCCCTAAGTACGACGCAAGTATACGTCAACATAATTTCCAAGCTTTCTCATGATATGGTTCATTAAACCAAGATTGGTAGGTGTAAAATGCACATTTCATATGAATTTGTATAATTTAGGTATTGGGGATTTCATGTCCTAGGAGGCTGAGTCTGTATCATTTCTTTTGCTCTTGCATGTGTAGAAATTATAGATACGGCCAGGTATAAACTGAGGCTCAAACAAGTGCTTAAAGTTTTAGAAGTTGATGAAATAACAGGAATGATTGAGGAAGTCGATGATCAATGACATAGATTATAGTTTATTCAAACAGATATGTTGGTATTGTTTGCTTATTGAAATAGAATAGTATAAATAATTCAGTCCAACTTTTACATCAAGAAATTTGTATGCAGTTTCTAGTTGTTGTTGTCCATCCAGAATTGGGCTTGGAGCCAATCTACAGTCTTCTTGTCCAATTGGAAGGCCTTGGCAAGAACATAATCAGAGATTGGTGGCTTCGCTCCAAAGACTGCATTGGCTATGGTGATGACGCCAGGGTTCTGGCTGCTGAGACCGGCAATAGCAACAGCATTTGTCTTCCCATAGTTGAATTGGAAATGGATGAGACCTTGAGGAAATACGAACACATCACCCTTGTTAAGGACCTTCGTGAAAAGTTTGTTGGGGTTAGATGTGACAAAGCCGACGTAGAGCGTGCCTTCTAACACTACAAGGATCTCAGTTCCCCTTGGGTGGATGTGAGGAGGGTTGAGACCATAGGGTGCAAAGTCTAGGCGAGCTAGCGAGATGCCAAGGGTGTTGAGCCCAGGAATTTGGTTCACATTGACTTGAGTCACATTAGACCCCAATTTGTTTCCTGTGTCACCGGGCTTGTCAAGGCCAGAGAAGAAGAAATCTTCGGGTTTGGCCATCTTCGGGTCCTTGCAGACAAACCCATTCACGAACACTGCATCAACAATTGCAAGAAAGGTAAGTATAAATGAAGAAATGATAAAAACTACACAGCATGCAAGCTAATTACATGTGCAATAACTAATTATAAGATAGCTGTTGAAGAGGAGTACCATCTGATTTACGATCAGCAACACAGAAGTCTTGGAGTTGACTGGGATCAGAAGCAATGGCGTGAGATGAAGCCAGAGCAAGGAGGGCAAGGAAGAGAAAATGGGCAGCCATCTGCTCTCCCTTAATTTCTAGCTAGCAGAGGAATAGACAGGGATATGGAGATAGGTAGTGTGGCCAAATAGCTTGGAGGAATTGGATATATATAGAGGGAGATGTACGTGCCTGTTCAGCGGCTTGAATCAGTCATGCAATTACTTTTTCACTAAAAGAGAAAGAGTATTCCCATGTTAGGTGACGGATTTCTAATGTTTCCCATGTGTTTGTTCTTGTCCAACTTTCATTTAGACAAAGTCGTGGCGTCTCGGCGATAATATGTGTGGATGGAAGACTGTGACAAAGTAGTTTAGAGACAAAAGAAAACGCGATATTGTTATATCAATCCGTCCACCCATTGGTTAAGGTTTGTGTCGTTCTTTTACAATATTTTCTTATATCAATCAATGGGGATCTTGGTGCAACCAATACCGAGTCGTTAGAGAACTGCAGTCCATGGGCAGGTATGTATATTATATTCAACTAAGATTTTGATCTGGTCGCAATAAGCAATCATCAACAGACCTATTAGCTCACGCCGCTGTGATTTACCAGAGAGAATGACGTGCTACGTACAGAAGCACTTATGCTTTCCAAGGCAGCAGTTGAAGCCACCAAACTGGCTGAAATAGCTAATAATGACGCCCAGCTATTGACAGGATTTGCTTTTTCTAGGACGTATTAAACCAAACTATTTTTCAGTTATGTATTCATATAATAATATTAGCATCTCAAAGCTTCTTTCAGGCCTGTTTTATCATAGCCAATTAAGCAATTTTCCTCGGAGAATTTAATTAGGCCTTGTTGGGGAAGTGGTGGTGGAAAATGTTAAGTAATATAGGGATCTTCTGTGGGTTAAGATCATTCACTTTTTCTTTATCGATTAAAAAAAGCCTTTAACATTGTAAGGGCCTGGTCCATTGATCGACAGGCCCAATAGTTTTGTTTCCCTTGCACAAATTTTAAAGCATCTAGAAAAAATGAGAAAATGTTGCATGTGCTATGCATGTGAGAGGGAAGGAAGACTTTTGATGGGAGTCTTCCTTGTCCGATTTCGACTAAGAAAATATCCCTAAGGCATGCCAAAACCTCGAGAGTCTTTCTCTTGTCTGATTCTGATTGAGAAAATGATCCTAGAGTATGCCTAAACCCTAGGCTCCTTGGTCTATAAAGGGGATCTCTTCTCCCTCGTAACCACCTCATTGCAAACCCGATCCATTACTGGCAAGCAAACTTTTGAGTTTTGTTCTTGATCTTCTAAGAGAGATCCTTGGGTTTTTTTGACGAACCGATTGCGAGATCTCATCAGATCCAACATAATGTATAGATCTTGTTTTTCTTTTTCTTTTGGTCTATAGGGGGTTGTTGCTCAAAATTTAGCTTGTGAAGTACTAGTGCCAGATTAGTGTTGGAACAAGGCATCCCCTATTTTTTTTTCCTTCTGTTGCATTGGTGATCGTCGTCAGACTTGGCCGTGATGGGATCACTGTAAGTGGTTGCCACAACCCCACTATTGAGGGATTGTTGCTATGGCCACTATTGAAGGTTCCAATCTTGATTTGTGGAGAAGAGAGAGATGAAATCTCTCCTGTCTTAATAGAGAAGAGAGTTTTCTTTCTTTTTGGTGCCTTCTCTCCTAACCTCTTGTTCTTTCTTCTTCCTTCTCTCTCCTCTCCTTTCCTTTCTCTCTCATTGATTCAAGGGGGTTAAGTGGAAGGATTCAAGGTATTTAGTAATGGATCTGTAGGAATTCAATATAAGTTTTGCAAGGACCCGATCTTTCAAACAGATCTTAAAACAAAAAAATAGAAAGAGTCCCAATTGGACTTTGTTTCTCCCTTCGAGTACATCGTGAAAAGGGACTCCTAGGGCTTGTTGGATTCTGGTGAAAGCCCTAGGAATCAGCCTCACAACTAGACAAAGGTGATTTACTATGGAAAAAAATTCCCTCCCAATTTTGATAGATTTTTTGACAAAAAATATTAACTATGAAAATTTTTTATGGAAAAAATTTTTCTTGTAAAATTCCTTGCAAAAGTAATTTCCAAAGATTTTTTCGAGGGATTTTTTCCTCATAAATGAGTTCTCAGAGAAAAATTTTTGATAAAAAATATTCTCTGCAAAAATACCTTAGAAATTACTTTTGTGAGGGATTTTTCTCTCATAAATAAGTTCTTAGTGAAAAAATTTTGATGACTAAAGTTTTCTCAAAATGTTTCTCACAAAAATAGTTTTCGAGGGATCGATTCTTCTCTTAGAAAAGAATCCTTCGGATAAGAATTTTGATTAAATGAGTCCCTCAGAAAAACCCTTGAAAAATTAGTTTCGGAGGGATTTTCCAAGGGATATTCTGAGAGATTTTGAATAAATTATTTTGTTATATTCTTTTCTGGGAGATTTTTCTAGAGATTCTAAATAAATGATTTTTTATATTATTTTTTGGGGACTTTTTGATGGATATATAAAAATTATTTATTTAAATGGTTTTCCAAGGGATTTTTTGAGGGAACACCAATAATTTATTTATTTAAATGGTTTTTCAAGGGCTTTTCCAAGGAATTTCAAAAAAATTATCTATTTTAATGGTTTTTTGAGGGATTTTATTCAGGGATTGCCAATAAATTAATTATCTAGTATATTCTTAACTCTTAACTATCTAGTATATTCTTAATATTAATTAACTCTTATATATCTTGATTATATATGCATAATTAAATATTATCGAATATATATATATATAAGTGGGGAACAAGTAGGGTCGATCAGGCTGGTTCGAGTTTTGATTTTTGATGCTTTTGTTGTCTCTGATTCAGATGGATTTGGATCGAGTCAGGTTGGATTCGGATAAATTTTTATGTAATTATTTCTATTTGATTTATTGATTATTTTATACTATTTATTATTACTTTATATACTAAAATGAATCAATTTTTTATTATTCATAATCAGTTTCTTAGTTATTTTACAATTACATATTGAAAGTTATATATTAAAGTTGAATTTTTATTTTTACAAACATAAAAGCATGTCAAGCAATAAGAGTACACTTGATAAACATAAAAGACCATTTTGACAAGACTACCACTTTTGGTAACTTTTTATTTAGTCAATGCATTAAAATTGAATTT